>NW_028261388.1:9249203-9404203 GCF_051295495.1 Thamnophis sirtalis
CTTGGCTTTAAATGCAGAGACAATTTAACTGCCCAACAGAACAACAGACTAAAAGAATTGGAAGGGACCTTGGAGGTCTCCTAGTCCAACCTTCTGCTCAAGCAGGACACTCTATACTATTTCAGACAAATGGTTATCCATTGGTTATTGAAAACTTCCAGTGTTGGACAATTCAGAACTTCTGGAGGCAACTTGTTCCACTGATTAATTGCTGTAACTGTCAGGAAATTTCTCCTTAGTTCTTGGTTGCTTCTCTCCTTGATTAGTTTCCACCCATTGCTTCTTGTTCTACCCTCATGTGCCTTGGAGAATAGATTGACTCCAGAGGTGGGTTCCTACCAGTTCGCACCAGTTCGGTAGAACCGGTTCGTCAAATCTACCGAACCGGTTAGAAGAGGTTCCACCAGAAAGCAGGCCACACCTACAGAAGAGGTTCCAAAAAATTTGGAAACCCACCACTGACACACACACACACACAGAAAGAAAAAGAAAGGAAGAAAGAAAGAAAGAAAAAAAGAAAAAAGAAAGAAAAAGTGAGAGATGAAAGAAAAAAAGGAAAAAGGGACAGAGAGACAAAAGGAAGGAGAAAGAGAGAGAGAGAGAAAGAGAGAGAGAGAGAGAGAACACATGGCCGGCAAGCCACTCCCACCAGGTCACATGGCCAGCAAGCCACTCCCACAAAGGAGGCCACACCACAGAGTAGGTTCGAAAATTTTTTGAAACCCACCACTGATTGACTCCCTCTTCTTTGTGGCAGCCCCTGAGATATTGGAACACTGCTAGCATGTCTCCCCTAGTCCTTCTTTTCATTAAACTAGACATACCCAATCCCTGCAACTGGTGTGTGTGTGTGTGTGTGTGTGTAGAACATGCTTGTGTTTCTATGCAACACTAAAAGGACAAAAGATTTTGTGCAACCTAAACTGGACAACTAAATTCAACATCAGCCACAGTGTGCACTAAACATGCATCCAATTCCTTCAGATTATAATCTGGTACCCTCTCACGACTAGTAATGCAAATGTATTTTCCCTACGTTGTGGTCTTGGCTTCAACCCCGTCAGCACTGTCGTCTTTCAGGAAACATTCTGTCTTAGCATGGCTGAATGACACAGAAGGATGCTCATGTAGAGCTGGGAAACACACACTGCTTTTCAGCGATTCTCGGAAGTGTAAATTCAAGAGGAGAAGGGACTGTGCTAACATAAAGCGAACTATGATTAGCTTTCCAGGCTTCTTGGTGCTCAGTCAAAGGGCCTCCTTGACTGAGTTCAAGAAGCTTGGCTTTTCTCCGCTGTGTTGTAAATGACTAAAGACGGAGGCATTCCAACGTAATTTTCACAAGGGCCCTCTGCAAAAGCAGCTTATAAAACAGGTGTAGACGGATCACTTAAGAATGGAATGACAGGTGATCAGTTTGTCTACGGAGAATCTCAACCGTCCAGGTCATGGTTGTCCCTTTTCAAAAGGCAACTGGGCTTTCTTGGATTTTTTTTCCCTTGAAAGCATTTCATTTCTCATCCAAGAAGCTTCTTCAGTTCCTTGGAAGGACAACGACTGAAGCTGAAGCTCAAATACTTTGGTCATCAAATGAGAAGGGAGGATTCCTTGGAAAAGGTTCCACCACAAATGCGCGCACAACAAAAGTGCGGCTGACTAAACCGCGGTGTCTAAAGCGCTGTGACAAAACCGCGCGACGAATGAGTGACTAATTAGCCCTAAAGCGCGCCGACAAAAGTGCGCCGACAGAAGCGCGCTGTAACGTAACCCTCAATCTAACCCTAAACCTAACCCTAAACCTAACCCTAAACCTAAACCTAACCCTAAACCTAACTGTAAATCTTACCTTAAATGAAATCGCGCTTCTGTCGGCGCGCTGTTGTCGGTGCGCTTTTGAAATCACGGTTTTAGCGCCGCGGTGTTGTCGGCGCGCTTATGACGTTCGCGCTTTTGACGAGTCACGCTTGGAAAATACCCTGAGATTTGGAAAGACTGACGGCGAAAGGAAAAAGGGACGGCAGAGGATGAGATGGTTGGATAAGGTCATCGGCGCAAGGAACATGAATTTGGGCAAACTTAGGAGATCATGGAAGACGGAGGGGCCTGGTGTGCTATGGTCCATGAAGTCACAAAGGGTTGAGCACAACTTACCAACTGAACAACAACAGCAGGGGTGGGATTCAGCCGGTTCGTACTGGTTCGGGCGAAGCGGATGCTAATTTTACATCCGGTTTGCAAAACTGGTAGTTGCAAGGACTGACTGCCCCCCCCCCCGCCCCTCCCAGGAGTCTCCACATGGCCCATTTTGGATGTCAAGTAAGTTCAGGGCCCACACAGAGGCTGTGGAAGGGCAAAAAACAGGCCTCCGGAAAGTCAGAAATGGGCCCTTTTCTGGCCTCTGAAGCCCAGGGGAGGATGTTTTCAACCTCCTGGAGGCTCAAGGAAGGTCTCCGGAGCCTGGGGAGGGAGAAAATGCCCCCCGTGGTGCAGGAGGCCGAGTAGGCCACACCCACTATGGCCACGCCCGCCCAGCAACTGGGCAGAGAACCAGTTGTTAAATTTTTTGAATCCCACCTAATAGCAGTGCTTACTTATGAGTTTTGGGCAAAAATGTCCAACAGCAAACAATAGATTTTATTAACTACCATTGTAACCAAGACTTATGACTGTAATGGGCAGGCTATAAGTCGAGAACTACCTTTATATCCTAGCAACAGTTGTAATGTAGAAATTCATCAAGCCACCTTCAAAGATACCGAATGGACTGTGTGACTCAGATTTGTATTGAACTGAATTGTTCGAGCCAGGCTTCCCATCTCCAATTATTCATTTCCCTAAAACACCAGATGAAAACCATTCATGGGATCCCATCAGAAAAGAACATGCACCTTAAAAAGTTGCAACGGTGCTACTAGATACTTGGCATCTGTTAATATTAGAAAATGATTCCACCTCAGCAGTTGGTGAAAAGAAGTGAAAACAGTCTGCATGTTAAGTACAATGAGAGACACTTAACAGAGGGCCATAAAGTTTAGTTTTACTTTCGGAGTTACCTGTTAATTTTTTCTTTTAAGTGAATAGATGGTTGGTTGACTTGATAGATGGAGAACAGATTTCCACAACTGATATCTTTTTATGTAACATTTTAGTAAATAGAAATAGGAATTAGTTTTAGACCTGTTATGTGTGTGTATGGGAGAGAATATATCAGATATTGGAGGTAATTTTTCAGCATTCAATCCAGGTGAACATTTTACGTTGATGGTTAATATTAACGGTAGGTTTGTTATTTGTTCTACACACATTATTTTATTATTTTTCTTTGTTTCGTTGCTTTATTTGCAATTGATGTCTTCTTTTTCTTCCATATTTTAACTTTGGAGGTAAATGGGGGGGGGGGGGATGAAAACAAAACACCGCCATTTTTTCCCAGTAAGATTTTTTTTTTATGATGCCGATGTTAATAATGATAACGATGATGTTCATTTTTCTGTTACTTTGTTTTTGGCTGTCTGCCTCAAACGTTAATCCTTCTTTTCAGGTTAACATAGAGGACAGAGGTCAATTGCTCGGAGACAGAAAGCAAATCAGACTGGCTTTCCACGTATTGAAGTAACTCTTCATGTCAAATTACGATCTTTGTTTTTCTTATATGTACCGTATTTGCTTAATTTGGATGCTGGATTTAGATAGGGCTAGTCTAGAAAAAAGGAGGGCTAGGGGTGTTATGTTAGCAGTGTTCCAGTACTTGAGAAGCTACCACAAAGAAAAGGGGCTCAACCTATTTTCCAAATCACCTGAAGGCAAGACAAGAAACAATGGATGGAAACTAATCAAGGAGAGAAGCAATCTAGAACTAAGGAGAAATTTCCTAACGGTGAGAATGATTAATCAGGGAAATGACTTGCCTTCAGAAGGTATGGATACTCCAATACTGGAGGTTTTAAAGAAAAGATGGGAAAATCATTTGCCTGAAATTATATAGAGTCTCCTATTTCAGCAGGAAATTGGACTAGAAGACTTCCAAGGTCCCTTCCAGCTCTATTCTATGAACTACTGCGAGTCAGAGAACTCGCAGTAGTTCATAAAATAAAGGGAGAATGTACTATAATTCTCAGGGGAATGATTTTCTTACTTATGCTGGATCATTTTTTCTTGCTCAACCTTCTAATATTCTATGCATAATTCATTTTCCAATTTGCTCCCCAACCCATCTGATAAGCATATCTCAAGGCTGTATTTGGGATCATGTTATAGATAGCTAGATAGCTAGATAGCTAGATAGCTAGATAGCTAGATAGCTAGATAGCTAGATAGATAGCTAGATAGATAGATAGATAGATAGATATTTGTACTAGTTGTTCTTTAAGTGTCAATAGTTACATAACTAAGCAGTACCACCCATCACAAAGAAATGATCAGGAGACGTGGAAGAAACTGTGTGTTTAGCAGGGATATTTTGAAATGTAAAAAAAAAAAAGATAATTTATATTTGATGGATAGTTTGGTTCACAAGATAGATAATAATTTGGAGTTGAGATTCACAGAACTCTACTTTATGGGGTTTCTCCCTAATAGTCTTCAAAAGAGGCTTTTGCATATCTGCCAAATTTTCAATTAAAATTTATTTCAAATTTTAACTGGAACCATCTAGGGAAATGCGCTCTACATGGGGCTACCCTTGAAAAGCGTTCGGAGACTACAGCTAGTCCAGAATGTAGCCGCACGAGCGATATTGGGTGTACCGAGATACACCCACATGACACCTGTCCTCCGCGAGCTGCACTGGCTGCCAATTGGTCTCCGGATGCAATTCAAGGTGTTGGTTATTACCTTTAAAGCCCTACATGGCTTAGGACCAGCCTATCTGCGAGACCGCCTACTGCCAACGGCCGATAAGATCCCACAGGGTGGGTCTCCTTCGGATACCGTCAGCCGGTCAGTGTCGGCTGGCGGGCCCCCAGAGGAGAGCCTTCTCTGTGGCTGCTCCAACCCTGAGGAATCAGCTACCCCCAGAGGTCCGGACCTTACCCACTCTCATGGCCTTCAGGAAAGCTGTTAAAACCTGGCTGTTCCAGCAGGCTTGGGGCTGTTGACCTTAGTGTTAAGGTCCAGCCCCGATTAGATCGTATGTGTGTTGTGTATTTTAAACTATTTTTTTTACTTATTTTGCTTTTCTTTTTTTCTTCTTTCATTGTAAGCCACCCGGAGTCCCCTGGGATTGGGCGGCCTATAAATTTAATAAATGAAATGAAATGAAATGAAATGAAATTCTCAAGCATCCAGGTCAGAGTTGTCTCAAAGTGCTTTTTCAAAAGGCAACTGGAGTGTTATTTTCCTTTGAGGATGTGTGCTGCCTCGCTCCCCCTACACCAGGGGTGTCTGCTTTGCTATTGCTTCGGCTGCCATGAAACGGGGAGGGAGGGCATGGTATTTGGGAGGGGTTACTCATTGTGCTGGAGGAAGGTTCTGGAGTTCACTGACTGATCGGACTACGCATGCGTGGGTGTTTCCCGCCAGGACTAACGACACCGACATTCCATTTTCGTGATGCCTTTTGAAGTTATCTCACACCTGACACTTGCAAGAATTATGATTGGACTGGGACTGTGATGCCAAGGGGGTGGGGAATGGGCTATTCTATATATCAATCGCTTTCACGCCTAAATATTCAGTCTTCGCTACGCTTTGCCTTTAATCATTCTTAATTAGTAAAAGTACACTTGATTTCCAAACATGGAGTCTCGTGGTCTTTCTTTCCTCATTAATTAATGGAGAGGAGCTGACAAGGGGTGTCAAACTCGATTTCATTGAGGGCAGCATCAGGGTTATGTTTGACCTTTGGGGGGGGGAGCAGGGTGGGTGTGGCCAGCTTGAAGTCATTTGTGTCTGGGGGTGCCTGTGGTGGCCCAAGTGTTCTGCCAGCAAAAATGCTCCTGGCTCCATTTTTGGTCGCAACGGCCTCCTGCAAACCTCTGCCAGCGAAAACGGAGCTGCGGGGGTGTGTGCAGCCCCCCCCAGCTCCGTTTTCACTGGCAGAGGGCTGCAGGAGGCCGCCATGGCCGAAAACAGAGTCTGGGAGGGATCTACGCTGAAAGGGACCGTGGTCCAATCCTTTGCTGTTTCCAGGGTGGCCCCATGGCCCAGATCTAAGCGCCCCATGGCCCAGATCCAGCCCCCACCCTTAATTTTGACACCTCTGCCCTACACACGTTTACATATACCAAGAGTTCTATAGGTGTTTATTCAACCTCCCCCCAAAAAAAACCAGTCCTCAGAAAACACCTCCTGTTGCACAGGTTGATATTTCAAGTTCAGTACAGCCAGAGTCACTGGGCAACTAAGACCAATGGGCACACACAAAGTCCAGGAAAGCAATCCAAGAGTCAAACAGGCCAGGATGCACGACATGACCACACAAGGGACAGAACTGGGCATGTTGCTCTAGCAACACCCAAGTCCTCCGTGTGGGATTAAGTAGACAATGCCTGTGCAGCCCTTCATGAGAAGCGAGGTTGCCTCCTCATTAGTAGTCTAGCGGACAGGCATTGTGCCTGTCTCCTCTCTGTCCTGCATGTCCTTGGATCAGGAGGAGGTGTGGACTCCACTTCCTCCTCATTGTTAAGGGGTGGCAGCTGCTCCCAGCCCTCGCCTGGAGCCTCCTGGCCAACCGGCTGCAGCTGTGGCTCACCTGGCTCAGCCCCAGCATGTTCCAACCCAGCTGAGGCTCTTCCCTATTAAGCTCACATTCTCTGAGCCCTTTGAAAGCAAGAAGCAAAGTTTTGGTCCCGACAAAACCACTGTTATTATTTACACGAATGGATTCCATTCGTTCAAAGTCAGCAAGGCTTTAGCAAACAGTCTTTTAGAGCAGTGGTCTCCAACCTTGGCAACTTTAAGACTTGTGGACTTCAACTCCCAGAGTTCCTCAGCCAGCTTTGCCAAGGTTGGAGACCACTGTTTTAGAGGAATGTTTATCCACACGCACCTTATCTCGGTTGGAGCGCTACCAGATAACTAGTTTCCAAACACAAAGCAAACTTGGCATAGAGTCTCTTATAATCACAAACAGAACTTTCTGGACTGAATGAACAAATAGTTTCCTTCAAAAGCCCACTCCCCATTGGCTCCTCTTTTGTTTCCTATGGGAGGGGCCAATCACCTCTAAGATGTGGCTTTACTCTTAAGTCGACCCTGTTTTCTTAGTTGTTCTTGTCCTCTGACAGCTCTGTGCATGTGCACACTGGGAACAGGCTCCAGCTGTTCCTCTGCCTCGCTGCTGTATAACTTCCTCTCTGCCTCCAATGCAAGCCCTCGTCTGAGATTCCCTCAGCCCGCAGGACAGGCCCATGTCCCTCCCCAACCTCCCCACTGTTTAACTCTGCTGCCGGCGGTGGGCCCCAACAACACCCAACAACCTGTCAGAACTCATCCTTCCATCTTCTCCCCTCATCGTGATGCCACTTGATGAATTGATGAAGCTTAGATAAATAGATAGGTAGGTAGGTAGATGATAGATAGATAGATAGATAGATAGATAGATAGATAGATAGATAGATAGATAGATAGATAGATAGATAGATCGATCTGTGGAACAGAAAGGGGGGAAGGAAGGAGGGAAGGAAGGAGGGAAGGAAGGAGGGAAGGAAGGAGAGAAGGAGAGAAGAAAGGAGGGAGGGAAGGAGGGAAGGAAGGAGGGAAGATAGATAGATAGATAGATAGATGGATGGATGGATGGATGGATGGATGGATGGATGGATGGATGGATGGTAGGTAGGTAGGTAGGTAGGTAGGTAGGTAGGTAGGTAGGTAGGTAGATAGATAGATAGATAGATAGATAGATAGATAGATTGATCGATCTGTGGAACAGAAAGGGGGGAAGGAAGGAGGGAAGGAAGGAGGGAAGGAAGGAGGGAAGGAAGGAGAGAAGGAGAGAAGGAAGGAGGGAGGGAAGGAGGGAAGGAAGGAGGGAAGATAGATAGATAGATAGATAGATGGATGGATGGATGGATGGATGGATGGATGGTAGGTAGGTAGGTAGGTAGATAGATAGATAGATAGATAGATAGATAGATAGATAGATAGATAGATAGATAGATAGATAGATAGATAGATAGATAGATGATAGATAGATAGATGATAGATAGATAGATAGATAGATAGATAGATAGATAGATAGATAGATAGATAGATAGATAGATAGATAGGCAAGATGAGACAAGGGAAGAAGAAAGAGGTAAGGAGAGGTAAGGAGAAAAGAAAGGGAAAATAAGGTGGTGTTACAACAGGCGCTAGGGATGGTAAACAAAGCAACCCAAACTGTATATTATAACATTTTAAATGGAATAACAAAAGTATAAGAATGGCAAAGAAAAAGAATAACCGTGTGAATGTATATCTATAATTGTATGTAAGAGAATAAATGATAGTAAGAATATAAAGCATAATATAGGTAAAACAATATTTTGTTATAAATAGTTAAGTATAAATAAAAATAGAATAGCACATAAAAATGGATAACGATTAAGGGGACCATGAATGCAAGATAGAAACGTATAGAAGGGAAAACACTAACTGTAAAGAAACCGATACGGAACTGCTGTATGATATATGATGGAACTTCTTGTTCCTATGTTGTTTTAAGTCATGTGTTTGTTTTTGTTGATGTGTTGATGTGTTTAAAATTTTAAAAAAAGAATTGATGAAGCTTCTTGGATGAGAAGTGAAATGTTTTCTTATTCTTCCTCAAGGGAAAAAAAATCATAATCCTGTTGCCTTTTGAAAAAGCACTGGATCCTTTCCAGGGTGGATTATATTTACCAAAGTTTTACACCTCTGTTTTAGAGTAATTTGCTAGTAGATATGGTACATTGGGAAGTGCCTCAGAGCAAAAAAGGGATGTCCATATCCTAAAGTGATGGGTTTCAGTTTTTCCTCAAGATCCCAAATCTTTTTGTCAGTTTAAATGTTCCTAGGAACTGATCCTTGCAAAGCTTCAGAATTTTTGCCAAAGAAAATTCCTCTAGATTTGAATGGAGCATTTCTGATGGCATCATCAGAGGTTGCGTGGCTATCTGGGTAAATATTTGTTATGTGGCTATGCCAAAAAATTGTATCCGACTATCAAAGATTAGCATTTGGGATAAGAGAAAAGACAAATCCAAAGAACAACAAAAATGATTGTCCTGTAGAAACGGATAAAATAAAATTTTAATTAAAAAAATGGAGCAAATAATTAGTTTTGTTTGGGCAACATTTTTTGGGGGGGAACCAATTTCCAGTTCTTCATTTATGAAGAAAATTTCTATTTTAGTTTTGAATGAGCAAAATGAAATGCCTTGCCCAGCTTCTCCAGTCAGCATAGAGGACAATGTTCTAGAATCTAGCTGTAGGAGTAGGCTGTCAAAAATAAAACGTTTTCGGTGTTAACAACATCAATGTACACTCCGCATTTAAAACCAGGTTTTGAATGATATCATCAGTTGAAGTACAGTCGATTATATGAGAGGCCTAAACTGTTCTTGATAAGATGTATGTTCATTTTCAGCGAATACATCAAGCAGCCTATTGAATATGCAATCATGACCTTTCTGCTTTGTCCAGCTTTGAAGGTCGACCACAAAAAATGTTATTTAATTACTGTGACTCAGAGCTTCTAAGGTCCATTTAATAGCTCCTCCACTAAAACACCATTCCATTTGTGGAATGATTCTAAGATGGATCCCAATTTTATCTTTGAAGCAGATACCTTGGTTTTCACAAGTGTAATAGAACAACAGAATAATAGAGTTTGAAGGGACCTCGGAGTCTTCTGGTCCCACCATCTGCTCGGGATTCAACTCTATACCATTTCAGACAAGTGGTTGTCCAATCTCTTCTTTAAAATCTCAAGTGATGGAGCACCCACTGTTTTACTTCTAAAGGCAAACCGTTCCACTGATGAATTTGTTCTAACTGTCAGGAAATTTCTCCTTAGTTCTAAGTTGCTTCTCTCCTTGATAAGTTTCCACCCATTGCTTCTTGTCCTGCCCTCAGGTGCTTTGGAGAATAGCTTGACACCCTCTTCTTTGTGGCAACCCCTGAGATATTGGAACACTGCTATCATGTCACTCCCTTTATAATGCCCTGGTAAGGCCACATTTGGAATAACGCATCCAGTTCTGGTCGCCACGATGTAAAAAAGATGTTGAGACTATAGAAAAAGTGCAGAGAAGAGGATGAGGGTGCTTGAGGCTAAAACATATGAAGAACAGTTGCTGGAAATGGGTATGTCTAGTTAAATGAAAAGAAGGACTAGGGGAGACGTGATAGCAGTCTTCCAATATCTTAGGGGTTGCCACAAAGAAGAGGGAGTCAAACTATTCTCCAAAGTGCCTGAGGGCAGGACAAGAACCAATGGGTGGAACAAAATGCTTCCAGAAGTTGTGAATAATGTAACACTGGAAGTTTTTAAAGAAGATGTTGGATAACCATTTGTTTGAAGTGGTGTAGGGTTTCCAGCCTAAGCAGAAGGTTGGTCTAGAACAGTGTTTCTCAACCTTGGCAACTTGAAGATGTCCGGACTTCAACTCCCAGAATTCCCCAGCCAGCGAAGTCCGGACATCTTCAAGTTGCCAAGGTTGAGAAACACTGGTCTAGAAGTCCTTCAAGGTCTTTTCCAACCTCTGTTATTCTAAGTTCTAGTCCTTCTTTTCATTAAACTAGCAATACCCAATTCCTGCCCCTGTTCTTCATAGGTTTAACCTCCAGTCTTATGACGGTTGCAGTGTTGCCAGATACATGCGATCACTTTTTGTGACCTTCGGACAAGTGGAGTCAAGCCTGATTCACTTAAGAACCGTGTTACTAATTTAACAACTGAAGTTATTCAGTTAACAACTGAGGTAAGAAAGGTCATAAAGTGGGGCAAAACTCACCCAACAACCATCTTGCTTAACCATATCAATGTTGGCCTCAATTGTGGTCAAATATCAAGGACTATCTGCAGAGCAAAGGTGGCGCAGTGGTTAGAGTGCAGTACTGCAGGCCACTTCAGCTGACTGCTATCTGCAGTTTGGCGGTTCAAATCTCACTGGCTCAAGGTTGACTCAGCCTTCCATCCTTCCGAGGTGGGTGAAATGAGGACCCAGACTGTGGGGGTGATATGCTGACTCTGTAAACCGCTTAGAGAGGGCTGAAAGCCCTATGAAGCGGTATATAAGTCTAACTGCTATTGCTATTGCTATTTTCCTCATTTGTGGAGGGAGGATATAATTTCACCCAGTTTCAGGATACATCTCTGATATTGTGAAAAAAATCAGAGGTGATATTCAGCCGGTTCAGACCGGTTCACCCGAACCGGTAGTAGAAATCACGGGTGGGCCTGCCCGCCCACCCCAGCTCTATGCCATTCTATTTAGGCATGTTTTTGAGGCCGGGCGCATTTGCGTGCGAGCAAAGCACATACGTAGAAGGCCGGATGTATGCGCAGAAGGGGCGCATGCACCCACGTCAAACTGTTGGTAACAAACTGTTAAACCTGTTGCTGGTGAAGATCCTGATGTGGGCTTCTTTTAGCTGAACTGCAAATAGCACATGAAGTGTTGGGAAGATTTCCTCCCCTCACTTTCTCTTCTTCGACTTGGAGAAAAGCCCAGCTTCCAAGCACTAACAGCTTTCATTTCTTGGACCAGATGCTCCACGGATTTAAAGCACCTTGATTCCAGCCAACCCAGCTTCAAAGTGAAGTGCTCAGAAACTAAGAAATATGGGGTGTTCCCCCCCCCACCCGCCTTACCACCAGATTCACTTGAAGAAGAGAAAAGCAGTGAACATGTTTCAGCTTTTTTAATTTTATTTTAGGAAATATCTTGGTTTTCTTTCTGAACCACAGCCAGTATTCTGAACAGATTTAAAGCCTTGTAACATGATGGATGGGGAGCCGTTATTTTTTAAAAAATTTTACCTCTGTACCAGTTGCCAAATTTTCTTAGGTAACAATCCATCATTTAGCTTAGATGAATCCTTTCCGTACATATCTTCCAGTTTAACACATTATTCTAACAAAGGAAAATTGGGGCAGAATTAGAAAACAGCCTGAATCCCAACTCCATAGCAGAAATTGGACATTTATGGAATTATACATTCTTCTCTAGCGGGTTAGGCAAGAATTCTAAAACCAAGATTGTCACAGAAGAAAATCAAGTTACTTTAAGCTAACACATAATAATTTTTGTAGGTCACTGCTTATATTTTTTTTCGGGGAATTTTTTTTAAAAATTAGAAACGTAGTCTCCATGTGTTTAAGGTCCTCCTGTCATGACAATTTTCAGAATTAGAAGCTGTCATAGTCCAATTTAAGAAAATGATGTACTGTCAAAAATTGTTAACAGCAAAGTAAAGCCCCGTTTTGTTTAATCTGTTCAAATAATTTAATGATTGAAAAGGTAGTTTATTTTTTTTAATCCCGCCTATTTTACAAATAACTGAGGGCAGTGAACATATTCAGTACTCCTTCCTCTGCCACAGCAACAACTCTGTGAGGTGGGTTGAGCTGAGAGAGAGGGAAGGAGGGAGGGAAGGGAGGGAAGGAAGAAGGGAGAGGGAGAGAGAGACAGACGGAAAGAGGGAGAGAGAGAGAGACTGACTAGCCCAAACTCACCCAGCTGGTTTTAAAGGCTAAGGCAGTCCTTGAACTCACATTCTCTAGTTTCTAACCTGGCGCCTTAGCCACTAGCCCAAACTGGTTCTCTGGTTTGAATGATCATATACTTTCCATATTATTGGTGGACTTGTGATAGAGCAAAGAAATATTGGGGCCAGATTTATATCTTAATTCAGAAGATAATTATAATCCATTATCTATCTATCATCTATCTATCTATCTATCATCTATCTATCTATCTATCTATCTATCTATCTATCTATCTATCTATCTATCTATCTATCTATCTATCTGCTAGCTATAATCTATCTACCTACTTATCATCTATCTGTCTGTCTGTCTATCTATCTATCTATCTATCTATCTATCTACTCTTTATCTATCTATCTATCTATCTATCTATCTATCTATCTATCTATCTATCATTTCTCTATCTATCTATCTATCTACTATCTATCTATCTATCTATCTATCTATCTATCTATCTATCTATCTATCTATCATCTCTTTATCCATCATCATCATCATCATCATCATCATCATCATCATCATCATCTATCATCTATCTATCATCTATCTGCTAGCTATAATCTATCTACCTACTTATCATCTGTCTGTCTGTCTGTCTATCTATCTATCTACTCTTTATCTATCTATCTATCTATCTATCTATCTATCTATCTATCTATCTATCTATCTATCTATCTATCTATCATTTCTTTATCTATCATCTATCTATCATCTATCTATCTATCTATCTATCTATCTATCTATCTATCTATCTATCTATCTATCTACCTACCTACCTACCTACCTACCTACCTACCTACCTACCTACCTCCTATCTATCTATCTATCTATCTATCTATCTATCTATCTATCTATCTATCATCTATCTATCTATCTATCTATCTATCTATCTATCTATCTATCTATCTATCTATCATCTCTTTATCCGTCTGTCTGTCTGTCTGTAATGGCATTCTATTTTCTTCGCTACTGGTTTGATAGCGGGAGTGCGTGCACATGCCTTGATGACTTGCCACACTGCCACTATCAGTTCGTCTGAACCGGTGTGAACTGACAGCATACCACCTCTGCTGTCTGTCTGTCTGTCTGTCTGTCTGTCTGTCTCCTTTCAGGCAGAGTTTATTCACACCCTCATTGTCACCATCTCATCTTTTTTTGACCAAACTTTTTTTTAACCAATTTTTTTACCAAACTCGTCTCTTTTTTTTGGACCAAACACACACACAAAAAAACCCTGCATCTTTTTACTTTATCATCCTGATCCACCCTTGGCCCTCCAATTCCAGGTTTGCTGTATTTTGTTTTTTGGTCATTTAACTTCTCTGTTTCTATTCAATGGTAGGTTGCCCAGACTCGCTTTGATGAGCCAAGCAGACTCATCAATCAAATGAATAAAATAAAATAAAATTAAGATTTTTATAAAGAAAAACAAGCCAGTCTCAAGAGATGGTGATGAACCCTTTAGAGGGCATTATTAAAAATATGACTGCAAAAACTAGCATATAAGAGTAATAACTTATTTTTTTTAAAAAAAAATCCAATTTGCAGCAAAAGCACAGTTTTTGAGTCAGATTCGTGAAGAAGCCTGAATAAATTTTCACAATGCAACATTTGAGGTCATTAAATCTGTAGAAATGTTGGAAAGGACAGCGGCAATATTAATATACTTTTTTTAAAAAAAAATAACTCGATATGTCTTATAATACATATACAGACAATAGGGGTTTTTTTTTTTCTTCTGCTGCTACATCTGTTGAAAGTCGAAATCAGATTTTTACCTCTTTTTACTGCCTCATTAACACAGCTCTCTATTACTTTTGCATGAAGGATTTCTACAATCAGCCCAAGAAATATATACATATATAATAAAAAAAAAGGCGGGGTGGGGGATGGGTAGAGCTTCAAGAACACTGCAATGTGCAATGCACGAAGATTCTCTAAGGTGCTTTATTTAAAGTCATGGAGACATGCTTTATTACTTCATTAGTTCATCAAAAGTTCTGAAGCTATTAATATGCAAATGAAAGTCGGACAGCAAGCAAATTTCACTACTGATAACACGCAGGCCTTTTCAAGGCAGTAAATTGTCATTAGCTTTTTCTTCTTCTTCCTTATCTCTGATGTTCAGTGAAGAAAGGATAGGCCCAGAGGCAGAATTAGTAGGAACACCAAAATCCAGAAAGCAGGGATCAAGGTCTGGTCCAGTGACATTTATTTATTTAGTTAGTTAATTTGTCAAACATATAAAAGATAACAGGTATAAGAATAAACATAAATAAGAACACAGGAAATGGGTACAAATAAATGGGGACAATAGGACAGGGACGGTAGGCACGCTGGTGTTCTTATGCACGCCCCTACTGACCTCTTAGGAATGGAGCAGGGGTGGGTTTCTCGCCCCGTTCCAACCGGTTTGGTTGGAACGGGGCCGGCGGCGTCCTCGTGCACGCGCGCGGTGCACGCATGCGTACTAGCGTCTGCGTGACGCTCCAGCCGCTCCTGGAGGATCGCGCAGGCGCTGTATGCGTCCTGCGCATGCATGGAAGCGCAGAACTCGTCAAAACCGGGTAAGGACCGCGGGGGGGCAGGTGCGCCCTTCGCCGTTCCCGGAAGTTACTTACTTCCGGGTTCGCCGACCAACCGGTTCGCAGGGACCGCCGCGAACTGGTTGAAACCCACCCCTGGAATGGAGTGAGGTCGACAGTAGACAGTTTAAGGTTAAAGCTTTGGGGGTTTGGGGATGTAACAACAGAGTCACGTAGTGCATTCCAGGCGTTGACCACTCTGTTGCTGAAGTCGTATTTTCTGCAATCGAGTTTGGAACAATTGTATGTATTAAGTGCCGGTGTATTATTGCTGTTGAAGTTGAAGTAGTCATTGACAGGTAGGACGTTGGAGCAGATAATTTTGTGTGCTACACTTAGATCAGACTGTATTTCTAGGCTGTCCGAGCCCAAAATTTTGAGGCTGGTGGCATAAGGGATTCTATTGTGAGCAGAGGAGCGGAGGACTCTTCTCGTGAAATACCTCTGGACTCACTCAATCGTGTTAATGTCCAATATACAGTGCGGATTCCAGACAGATGAGCTGTATTCGAGAATTGGTCTAGCAAAGGTTTTTATGCCTTAGTTTACAGTACAGAAGCAGCTTCGCAAGATACGTTGAATATGTTTAGTTTGTTGTTATTCCCTTCTTACCTTGTTTTCTTCTTTTGTGAATGTGGTGTAAATGTGATTTATTTCTACGTGTCTATTGACGGCAGATTTGTTTGGATGTCAACTAGTTGGCATTAACAATTGTATTCAAATTTCTATAGCTGCCTAACCCAAGTGACTTTAGTAGGGGGTGGGGATCTTATAGTTCTTTATTACTAAAAGCAATTTACATCTTTTTTCTATCTGAAGGACTTTGTTATTTATTTATTTATTTGAAAGGTAGGGGTGGGTGGCTTCCTCTTTTTTTATTTATTTTGCACTTGGAAATGTATGTGTAAAACTAGGAGAAATGTATTAATGACTGATAGATTGGCCAGCCAATCAACACAAGAAACCGCCCTGTCTTCCCCAAGAGAAAAAAAAACTCAGAAAGGTAGTGGGCCTGGGTATTTGAGAGACCGCCTACTGCCAATTACCTCCACTAGACCGATACGATCGCATCGATTAGGCCTCCTCCGAATTCCATCTACTAGCCAGTGCAAACTGGCAACTACCTGGAGGAGAGCCTTCTCGGTGGCTGCTCCGACCCTCTGGAACGAACTCCCCGTGGAGATTCGGACCCTCACCACCCTCCAATCCTTCCGCGCCGCTTTGAAGATCTGGCTGTCCCGGCTGGCCTGGGGTTAAGATTCCAACCCCACCCGAATTGTGTGACTGTTGTGCTCTCTTTTAATATGTTGTATTGTTTCCATATTGGAATACTGTTTGTCTTCCCCCCCCCTTTTTGAATTGTGAGCCTCCCTGAGTCCCCCCAGGGAAAAGGGCGGCATACAAATAAAGGAAATTCAAATTCAAATTCAAAAACTGTTCCATGTTGGAAATAACGAGATGGCAACTCTGTCCAACAAACTTGGAAGATGTTTGTGTATGTACACACACACACACGCATACACATACAATCACATCTTCAAACATCCAGAAGGTGATAAGATACCAGGCCTAAAATTCCTTTGCTATTTTTGAATTTCTTTGGCACTTTCCTCACCACCATACAGAAACAGATTTTTTTTTTCCAGAAAGTAATTTTTCATAACTTAGGATGGCGATGGTTTTCTGGTAACAAACTAAGATACAGAATCTAAATAGTCAGGAAGACTTTCCACTCAAGGGGTTCAAAAGATTTCGATCATCTTGCCCAGTGACGGAATTGGGTTAAAAATCCTGTGGTTTCAGGCTCCCATATTCTTCCCTTTTCGTTATACTGTTAAAATTACTTTTCCCCCCATAACTTGATATATTTAGTTTCTGACTCATCTGTTTTAGACAATGAGTCAATGCCTACAACTTTTTTTTTCTGACTCATTTGGAATTATTATACAATTTTTGATATGGCCAGGACAAGAATTCCAATTGTATTTTTCATCCCCAAATGCTATTGGCGATGACTCAACTTTTGTTTACAAAACAAGGGTCAAAGCAAATAAAAAGGGACTGTACTTGAAATGTGCATATTTTCTCTACTACTGAGGCATGCCGCCTGTCTAGATTTATAAACTGTTGTGGAAGTAGAGGAGGACAGAAAACGGAGCTAGTGAAATGTGTAACTGAGCATAAATGAGTTTGAAAAATGAAATCGCATTATGCCACCTTTATCTGCCACGATTATTTGCACTTATGACCCATTTTATTTGGAGAATTGTTTGCATATTAATTTTATTTGCCCAATAGGACTGTTGGGTAAATTAGCTTGAGAGAGAATAGCCGAAAAATAGCCATTGAGATTACGAACATATAGAGGTACACCTTGATATACAACCAGTTGTTTAAGCAACCATTCGAATATCAGAACTGAAAAACTTAACAGCCATGCCAAAACGATTGTAAAATCGGGTGTGATTCTCTTATCAACTGCCTTGTTTAGCAATGGAAATTCTGGTCGTAATCATAGTCATTAAGACAAGAACTACTGCACAGATAGTCCTTGACTTAAACGACCACAACTGAGCCCAAAATCTGAGACAGTTGTTAAGTGAATTTTGCCCCATTTTATGACCTTTTGTCAGGGTTTCAAGTAATAGGCCCATACTAAGCAAAACTCCGAGGCAGATGAATTCCTCAAAGAATAATAGCTTTATTGGATATATCACAAATCTGGTGAAAACCGACTCTGAAGTTTTCCATGGTTTTCACCTAATTAAAAGTTTTTCCCTCAACCCCAAACAATCAGTCACATGGTCCAATCAAAGCACCGTCTGGTGACATCACTCCTCCTTCCTCCGGCCAGGTGTGAGAAAGTATGTTATTTTGACTACACAACCCTAAATATCTCTAATCCCCCACCCCACTCCCTATCCCTCGGCTCCAGTGGGGCAGCACTGAAGCTCCAAGATGGCACAGGCCAGTCCAGCTTCAGGGTTGACACCTTTCTTGCCGCAGTTGTTAAGTGGGTCACTGCAGTTGTTAAGTTAGGTTTAGGGTCACATGACCACAGGGATGCTGCAATGGTCCTAAGTGGGGAAAGGGGTCACAAGTCCCTTTTTCCAGGGCTTGTCAGGTGCTGCTTCATTTAATAATCAGGAAAGAAACCACTCAACTCCATTTGTTTGAAATTAAGTGTACTTTTACTAATTACAAACGAATAGTAGCAAAGCTAAGCTGAATCTGGTTAATTAGGCGCGAAAGCAAAGGATATCATGTATAGGTCAATCCCCTCCCCTTGTCACCCCAGTCCATAGTCCAATTAAAATTCACCCAACTGTCAGGTGGGAGATATCTTCAAAAAACATCATCAGGTCGGAATGCTGGACAGTTAACCTCGGCGGGAAACTCCCTTCCTCCACATGCGCAATGAGATGGTCAGGACAGCGTCTAGAATATTCCTCCAGCACATAATGATTCCCCTCCCAAATACCATGCCCCCCCTCCCCGTTTCAATGGCAGCCGAAGCAGTAGCAAAGCAGAGGCTGACAGGGCTGTTGTAACTTTGAACGGCCGCTAAATGAACTTTGTAAGAACTACCTGTACTTCTAGAGTCAAAATCCAGAATCCTAACCACTAACTGTGTTGGCTGTCACAGAAGATCCACTATAGATTATGGACACACCATTCGGACTGATACTAAATAGTTTTTTCTCATGTACATAATATAATCAAAGGTATTCATAGCCGCATAACGTCATAGGTATTCGTATCTGTCACACCAGTTTGCTAGCCTTCCAAATAATTTCAGCTGATTCCCACTGTATGTCAAGTGTGGCATCTGCGACAAGCTTTAGCATTTATAGAAGTGCCAGATGGCACTGCCTACTCGCCTAGTAAATAGCATAATGCACATGGTAATTGGCAGTCGTCTTTAAATTGATAGCACGTCCAGATTGCTACCCCAAGGGAGCTTAAGTAGAGCTCTCTAGGTCCCAAGGCAAATCTCTCAGATGGAGCCCTCCATCCCAACATTTTGTCTACTAAAGGGCCGATGGCTACTTTGGAAGGAGCCAATCTGTTCTACCACCCAGGGCTTAGGAAAAAATAGCAACAGCAGGGGCTGAGTGGACTGTCCAAGTGTTGGAGAAATAGATCGTTTGACTGGAAGCATTAACAAATCAGGATTGCAAAATTACCAACTGTAGATGGCAGCAAAGAGTGAGTTTTAGTATCTCTGCTGCCATCTAGTGGTCACCTTACTCAGTACTCTTTCTTTCCCTCTGGTGATGAGATGGACTATTTTCACTCTCAATCAACTGGATATTGGGACCAGGAACATCTTCAAGGAATTCACAAACTTCAAAATGGCAGGTGTGACCAGGCAATCAAAGCCCTATCCCATTTTAAGGTCTATGGAGTGCAGTACTTTCATGGAACAAAGGATGCAGCATCTATCATGTTGTCATTGTGGCCTCCTTCCTACAGATGTCCTAGCTCAGAAGGAAGGGATGTGCTTGAGAATCACAATGGCCTCATCCCCATCATCCTACTTTTGGCTGTTGGAAAGAATCAAGGAGTAAATGGAGCAACTAGGGAGGGGAGAAACTCAACTACACATCCACTGATTGGCTGGATAATGGAGCAATAAGTGCCAATTCAAGAGAATATTTGTAGCTCAGGGTTGAACTGTGAGGTCTTTGGTGCTCTCTGAGCTTGGTTGCTCAATATTGATGATGTTATCTAGTTTGGCAGTGGAACATCTGCAAAAAATAATAATAATAACCAAGCTCAGAGAGCAGCAAGGATCCCATGAAGAAACAAAGTGACTACCAATTTGAGGAATGATGGAGTGGCTTGTGGTCTGCAATCTTATCTGTTGTACAAGAAGGGAAATGGTGGTGCAGTGGTTGCAATGCAGTATTGCAGAATTTGCCTGCAATACTGCATTCTAACCTGTGTGCTACCATGCCCCTCCATGCTCCCCAGCCTGGAGTTCGATCCTGACTCGCTCAAGGCTGACTCAGCCTTCCATCCTTCTGAGGTTGGGAAGATGAGGACCCAAATTGTTGGGGAAAATCTGCTGACTCTATTAACGTCTTAGAGAGGGGCAGTACTTGTACACTGAGAGTTTATACACCAGAGACAAATCCCTTGTGTATCCAATAGCACTTGGCCAATAAAGAATACTCCATTCCATTTTGTTCAACACTCCACTCCACTACGGTATATAAGTGTGATTGCTATGCTGCCGACCCCACTGGCAAAGGAATTCTGGCCTGTGAGATCCAAGAGAAGGGCCTTTTTTGCTGTGGCTCCTGCTCTTTGGCACGTTGTGCTGCTCTAGATGTAATCTTCCCCCATTGTCTTGACCTTTATAAGAGCCTCTAGACCTGGCTTTGGTGATTGGCCTCGGGCCCCAATGAATGCATTCCATGTTGAAGTTGGTTAATGGACTAGGAAGAAGATCGCACCTCTACCCTGCAGCATTCTGATATTTTCAACATTTAATCTCTGTTCATTTTAATGTTTACATTTTAATGTTTTGTATTTATCTTTTTATGATGCTTATAAGCCACCTAGAATTGCCTGACAGTGAGACGGATGGCATATAAATCTACTCAAGAAGTAAATAAGATATTATATAAAAGTAATGGTCTTTGGGGTGACAGCTCAGCAATCCCCAACCCATTTATTGGTTTCAAAAAGCTCAACATAATCATAAATAAAACCAAAGAATCTGCTAATGAAAACTCTACAAGGAATAATGGTTGGAAACTGACCGAGAGATTCAACATAGAAACAAGGAGGAACTTTCTGACAGTGAGAACAATCAACCAATGGAACAGAAGTTGCCTTCGGAAGTTGCGGAAGCTCCATCACTTGAGACTTTCAAGAAGAGACTGGACTGCCATTTGTCAGAAATGGTGTTGGGTCTCCTGTTTGAGCGGGTGGTTGGACTAGATGACCTATCAGGTCCCTTCCAACTCAATCTGTTAAAACAGAGGACCTCTAGAACTTCCAGTCATAAGGAAAGCAAAGTTTGGGACGCAATAATATAAAAAACTAAAATGAGAGGGTTCTCTGGCTCATAACTCTTATTTTATGCATCTACGTACATTTTACAAACATTCACGCCTCAAACGTTTTGGAAGGAAAAGTCTACTGAATTTGATCGTTTAAAAATTGCAACTCGGGTTAAAACAAACCCTGAAGATCATCAGTGTAAGAATCTCACCATCCGTGAAAGGCAAAATCATCAGAAGCAGGGCAGATTAAGAGCAGGTGAAGGAATCGAGACTGAAATTAAAGATACGGAATTATCTCTACAGTCTTCAAAGCAGCACTGCTTTCACTGGAAACTGAGATGCGTGGTGATAAGGAGAAGGCAGAGATAAATCCATACAAAGTAATGCATTTTTAGCATCAAGAATAATAATGCATGCAAAGCCACAATTGAGAAAACAGCAACTGAGAGCAAATGCCACCTCGGCACAGAAGCTGAAGAAAGAGAGGACTACCAAGTTAGCTGGTACAAGATCCCACAGACTGATTACAAACAACGACAGGACAAAATATTAGCAACAATGGTGCGTCGGAAGAGCTGCAAGAAATCACCTCCAAGCAAAGAACCGGCGAGACTACAAAACAGACAAAATATTAGAAAATGAAGAAGCTCAAATACCCTGGAATGTTATGATTCAAACAGATAAGCGCCGGCCACATAACACTGCAGGCTTAATAATTATTGATAAGAAAGGCGAAATGTGTGGATTGTGAACGTGGCAGTAGCTGGAGACAGCAGAAGAGAAGAGAAAGAACGAGCGAAAACCACAAACACAAAGACTCACAAACAGAAGTAGAATGACAGTGGCCAAAGAAAGCAAAGATACAATTGGGTACAATCCCCTAGTATCTGGAGCATCACTTGAACACGATTGGCATTGACAAAATTACCATCAGTCAATTGCAAAAGGCAGCTTTGCTTGGAACAGCTTACATCCTGCGATAATACCTTTAACACCATCAAAACAACAACATCTGCCAATCCCAAGACCTCGGTGGGTGGATAAAAATGCCAAATCCAGCCCGAACACCTGGCTGATTGCGCCACCATTAATAATAACCACAAATAGTAATTTCCTTTTAAGCACTGAAAAGCAGCTATATTTTGTTCAATCCCCTTCTTTCTTTCTTTCTTTTTTTAAATGAAACCCTGAAAAAAACAGGGAAATAATTAAGTTGTTATGTAAGTACCTCTGAAATTCAGAGAATGAAAAATGGGAAGGATGGGGAGAGGTGGAGAAAGGCTGGCTCATTTGCATGACCGAAGTCATGGGGATGTTTCAAAACCAGAGGTGTACTCGGACCTTAACTAGTGTTGAAGCCGAAACCATGTGCTTAAAAATGGGTGAAATGCAGAGGTGGTATTCAGCATGTTCTGACCAGTTCTGGAGAGCCATTATGGGAAATTCTGAGTAGTTCGAAGACTATTTGCCCAGGTTTGCCTGGTGCGCCAGTTGCGGCCCTACCTGAATCGGGAGGCCCTCACAACAGTCACTCGAGCCCTTGTGATCTCCAGGCTGGAATACTGTAATGTGCTCTACATGGGGCTGCCCTTGAAGAGCATCCGGAGACTTCAGCTAGTCCAGAATGCGGCCGCGCGAGTGATCGTGGGCGCACCACGGTTCGCCCACATAACACCGATCCTCCGTGAGCTGCACTGGCTACCTGTTGGTCTCCGGGTGCACTTCAAGGTCCTACTCACCACCTATAAAGCGCTCCATGGTAGTGGATCTGGCTATTTGAGAGACCGCCTTCTGCCAATTACCTCCCTGCGTCCCATCAGATCGCATAGAGTTGGCCTCCTCCGTATTCCATCCGCCAGTCAGTGCCGACTGGCGACTACTCGGAGGAGAGCCTTCTCTGTTGCGGCTCCGACACTATGGAACAATCTCCCCGTGGAGATTCGTACCCTCACCACCGTCCAGGCCTTCCGCACAGCCCTCAAGAACTGGCTAGCCCGTCAGGCCTGGGGATAAGTCTACTTTCGCCCCTCCCGAATGCTGAGTGAATGTTGAGTTTTACTGTTTAATTTACTTTTGTTCACATTTCTTTTTGTATTGTCCTACACTCCCCTTCCTTTTTGATTGTAAGCCGCCCTGAGTCCCCTTAGGGAAAAGGGCGGCCTATAAATGTCCAATAAATACCAAAATACCAAAAAAAAACCAGCAAATGCCACCTCTGGCTGGCCCCGCCCCCATCTATTCTCAGCCTCCCGAGTCCCAGCTGATTGGGAGGGAATGGGGATTTTTGCAGTAACCTTCCACTGGAGTGGGGAGGGAATGGAGATTTTATAGTACCCTTCTCCTGTCACGCCCACCAAGCCTCACCCATCAAGCCATACCACATCCACCAAGCCACGCCCACAGAACCACTAGTAAATTTTTTTGAATCCCACCACTGGTGAAGTGAGGAAAAACTGTGGGTGAAAGCAAGAGACATTTAAATTTGATGAAGAGTACATTCAATACATCTCAATAATATGATTTTTCTGTATGCATTTAGGGTTTTTTCCCCCATCTGTCACATAAACAATAATAATTTGCAAGGGATCATATTCCTGGTGTTAGGGGAGAGGGCTGCAGTGTCTAAACATGTAGCATTTAAAACAACTAACTATGGATTAGGGATCCTTGGTGCTCTCTGAGCTTGCTTGTTTTCTTGCAAACGTTTCATTACCAAACTAGATAACATCATCAGTGCTGGCAAGGAGTGCTGTTTGCTGTCAGTTTATATTCTGGTGACTTGCCATGTCAGTGTTGGTGGGGGCAGTCTTAGAGATTATTTCCTTGGGCTGTTTATGGATGTTTAGTCTTTGGCAGTTTCTTAATTGGGGTATTGCTTACTTGATTGACGGTCTGAACTAGGGATTAATAAAATTGAATAACATTCAGTGACAGCAATGAGATGACGATAGGCTAGAATAGGATTCTTTATGATTCCCAAGTGTGATTGGACACACAAGGAATTTGCCTTTGGTGCATATGCTCTCAGTGTAGCTAAGGAGAATAAAATACATTTATCGAGAATAAAAGATGCAACACTAAGTGATACTAACACTAAATTATGTATTGTTGCGTGTTGTTTTATTTTTTTTTGTCTGTATCCCCCTCCCTTAGTTGAGTTGTGAGCCGCCCTGAGTCCCCTTAGGGGGAAAAGGGTGGCATATAAATAAAATAAACATCAACATCAACAAACATAGTCATAGGTTACTAATAAGCAATCAAATCATACTAGGAAACAAATATAAACAATATAAATCGTATAGATGCAAGCAATATGGTTAGAGTCATAAGTGGGAGGAGAGAGGTAATAGGAAGGATGAGAAGAAGAATAGTAATACAGTCTTAATAAATAGTTGGACAGTGTTGTGGGAATTAGTGGTTTAGCAGAGTGATGGCATTTGGAGAAAAACTGTCCTTGTATCTAATTTAGGGACCATCAACTTCATTCAGTTCCTCCATGGAGATATCTTTGATTCTCAGCAATTTTCCACAACAGCCCTTAGTTCTAAACTGGGAAAACTTTAATCTTAGATCTTTTTATTCTCATGCCCATTAAATTTAAACAAAAACGGCTCCAGTTTTCCAAGAATACATGAGTATTCGGCAGCTATCATTGGACTATTTAATGAGAGATTTCCAAAGCAATCCTAACCTATGGTTACTCTGGGACCAGGACATTGTTATTCAGCTTTTGATTCTTAATAAAGCAAATATCAGATGCATACAGCAATTGTCAGCTATCTTGGATTCCTGCAATACAAGGCCTGCCAGAAGTTTCCACTCTGAGTGATTGTCTTTAATATTTGATGTCTTCGGACAGTTTTCATCAGTGCTGCGATGGCCAGATATTAAAGAAGGGAAAGCAAAATAAAAGAACTGGATAGGTTTTTTTTTTAAAAAAAAGATCTACTATTCCGAGAGATGCAAAAGACATCATCGAGAAAAGTGTAATGAGATGAACAGAGTTAAGATTGAGACTGATAGATTGATTCTGATGAACACCTCGAGGAGGGGGGAAAAAAAGATTTGGTGGGTAGATAATTTACTGAAGCTACACAGCTTTGCATGTTATTCACACCCACTTATTTTGCACTGCCTGTCTTGAAGTAAAACTGGTTGGAGTCCAACACCCATCCAGTGTCCTCATAACACTGCAGTATTTTATTGTATTTTAGCAGTATGCCATAGAGGTCCTGAGGGTGGCTCAGTGGCTAAGACACTGAGCTTGTCGGTCAGAAAGGTCAGCAGTTCGGCGGTTCAAATCCCTAGCACCATGTAACAGAGTGAGCTTCCCGTTACTTGTCCCAGCTTCTGCCAACCTAGCAGTTCGAAAGCAGGTAAAAAATGCAAGTAGAAAAATAGGAACCACCTTTGGTGGGAAGGGAACAGAGCTCCATGCGCCTTCGGTGTTTAGTCATGCCGGCCGCATGATCACGGAGACGTCTTCGGACAGCGCTGGCTCTTCGGCTTTGAAAGTGAGATGAGCACCGCCCCCTAGAGTCAGGAACGACTAGCACATATGTGTGAGGGGAACCTTTACCTTTACCTCTAGGAAGTCCTTGACTTAACAACAGTTTGTTTAGTAACCATTTAAAGTTACAACAGCCCTGAAAAAAGTGACTTATGACCGTTTTTCACACTTACAACTGTTGCAGCGTCCACACCAGGGGTGGGTTTCAGGCAGTTCGCGGCGGTCCCCGCGAACCGGTTGGTTGGCGAACCCGGAAGTAAGTAACTTCCGGGAACGCCGAAGGGTCCACCCGCCCGCCCGCGTTTCTTACCCGGTTTTGACGAGTTCTGCGCTTCCAGGCATGCGCAGGACACATACAGCGCCTGCGCGATCTTCCAGAAGCAGCTGGAGCATTGCACAGATGCTAGTACGCATGCGTGCACTGCGCGCATGCACGAGGACGCCGCCGGCCCCATTCCAACCGAACTGGTTGGAACAGGGCAAGAAACCCACCCCTGGTCCACACAGTCATGTGATCAAAATCCAGACGCTTGGTGGTAACTGATTTCTATTTGTGACGGTTGCAGTGTCCTAGGACCATGTGACCCACTTTTGCGACCTTCTGAGAATCAAAGCCAGATTCCATTAACAATCATGTTCCTACCTTAACAACTGTAGTGATTCACTTGGCAGCTATGGCAAGAAAGGTCATAAGGTAAAGGTTCCCTTCGCACATATGTGCTAGTCGTTCCCAACACTAGGGGGCAGTGCTCATCTCTGTTTCAAAGCCGAAGAGCCAGCGCTGTCTGAAGACGTCTCCTTGGTCATGTGGCCGGCATGACTCAACTCCCGAAGGCGCACGGAATGCTGTTCCCTTCCTACCAAAGGGGGTTCCTATTTTTCTACTTGCATTTTTTACCTGCTTTCGAACTGCTCGGTTGGCAGAAGCTGGGACAAGTAACGGGAAGCTCACTCCGTTACACGGCACTAGGGATTCAAACAACCAAACTGCCGACCTTCTGATTGACAAGCTCAGCATCTTAGCCACTGAGCCTCCTCACTTAATAACTGTCTTGCTTAGTGACAGAAATTTTGAAGCTCTCTTGTGGTCGTAAGCCAGAAACTACCTGCAGTGCTTTAAACTAGCATTGGTGAAGGGGTACCAGGAGAAAACAATCATGGTGTTATCACCAAGCCGGTTAATGAAGCTGAAAATTGCTTCTTTTAAGTTCGGCTGACCGTGCGGCTCTTCCATCTAACATGGGCAGTTTCCATGACAGCAGCTGCTGAACCTATAACCAGAAAAACTGATGTGGAAAAGCTCCATGCCAGATAGAAACATCCCACAGTAAGTGGGTCATTATGAAACTAGCGACAGGAAAACTCATAACTTAATGCAGGCTTCTTTCTTTCTTAGTCTACTGTGCTGCCAGGTTGATGACTAGCAATAGCAAAAGCACTTAGACTTATATACCACTTCACAGTGCTTTACAGTCCTCTCTAAGCGGTTTACAGAGTCAGCATATTGTCCCCAATAATTTAGGTCCTCATTTTACCTACCTCAGAAGGATCCAAGGCTGTGTCAAGCTTAAGCTGGTCAGGATCGAACTGCTCGCAGTCAGCAGAATTAGCCTGCAATCCTGCATTCTAACCACTGCACAGCCACGGCTTCCTTACTTCCTTCTCATTTCTCCTTTTTCCTTCCCAAGCAATAGATTTATATATCACTTCACAGTGCTTTACAACTCTCTCTAAGTGGTTGACAGAGTCAGCATATTGTCCCCAATAATTTAGGTCCTCGTTTTACTGACCTCAGAAGGATGGAAGACTGGGTCAATCTTGAGCTGGTCTGGATCGAACTGCTGACAGTGAGCAGAGTCAGCCTGCAATACTGCATTCTAACCACTGCACTATCAGGGCTCCTTAGGTACAAATATTGTGCCTTAACTTCTTTAAAGAATGAAATATTTGACAGCTCCTCAATGAGTCAAGAACTTTTAGTACCTTAAATACAGATAGATATAGCAATGGCACAGACTTATATAGCAATAGCAGTTAGACTTATATACCGCTTCATAGGGCTTTCAGCCCTTTCTAAGCGGTTTACAGAGTCAGCATATTGCCCCCACAGTCTGGGTCCTCATTTCACCCACCTCGGAAGGATGGAAGGCTGAGTCAACCTTGAGCCAGTGAGATTTGAACAGCCGAACTGCAGATAACAGTCAGCTGAAGTGGCCTGCAGTACTGCACCCTAACCACTGCGCCACCTTGGCTCTTATATGCCACTTCACAGTGCTTTACAGACTCAGCATATTGGTCACAACGATCTAGGTCCTCATTTTACCCACCTTGGAAGGATGGAAGACTGAGTCAACCTTGAGCTGGTCAGGATCGAACTCCTGGCAGTGAGCAATCTCAGCCTGCAATACTGCATTCTAGCCACTGTAGCACCACAGCTCCAAGCTGGCTAGCAGAGCAACCTTTGATTCTGAGCAAACTGAGAATGCCAATCATACACCAACAACATACTTTAAAAATGAGCATTTGGCAATTCTATAAAGACCTGCTTATTTCCCCTGATGATTATCTCACTGAAATCAGATGCTCCAATGAAGATAAATTCAAGGAAGGTCTATTGGCCTTCTAAAAACAACATTTCCCTCTTTTGGGTCAACGAGGTCCAAATCAATGACGGAACTAGGTAGACAAAGTGGGGGTGAACAGCCCTCATTATCTGCAGTTGAAGAAGTGAGTCTCATGGGATTTTAAGATACGGTACCGACAAAGTGATTTAATTGGTGTCAACATCCCCAAATATCTTTGTAAATAGGAAGGGGAAAAAAGATTAAGAAAGAAAATTTTATATGAACATATGAAGAACGGTTGCAGGAACTGGGTATGTCTAGTTTAATGAAAAGAAGGACTAGGGGAGACATGATAGCAGTGTTCCAATATCTCAGGGGCTGCCATAAAGAAGAGGGAGTCAAGCTATTTTCCAAAGCACCTGATGGTAGAACAAGAAGCAATGGGTGGAAACTAATCAAGGAGAGAAGCAACTTAGCACTAAGGAGAAATCTCCTGACAGTTAGAAGAATTAACCAGTGGAACAGAAGCTGCCTCCAGAAGTTGTGAATGCTCCAACACTGGAAGTCTTTAAGAAGATGTTGGATAGCCATTTATCTGAAATGGTATAGGGTTTCCTGCCTAGGCAGGGGGTTGGACTAGAAGACTTCCAAGGTCCCTTCCAACTCTGCTATTGTATTGTAAAATGCATGGAGAAGAAACACTGTCTTTGTAGCTGGCACTAAGGCATAGTCCTACAAGTCCCTTGGACTGCAAGGCCATCCAACCGGTCAGTCTTAGAGGAGATCAACCCTGACTGCTCTTTAGAAGGCCAGATCCTGAAGATGAAACTCAAATACTTTGGCCACCTGATGAGAAGGAAGGACTCCCTGGAGAAGAGCCTCATGCTGGGAACGATTGAGGGCAAAAGAAGAAGGGGACGACAGAGAATTAGGCGGCTGGATGGAGTCACGGAAACAGTTGGTGTGAGCTTAAATGGACTCCAGAGGATGGTAGAGGACAGGAAGGCCTGGAGGAATGTTGTCCATGGGGTCATGATCAGGGGTGGGTTGCTACCGGCATTATTGCCGGTTGAGTGCATGACTCCCAGGTCACTTCCTCATGTGATTCAGCTGTTGAAGGGGCCAGCTGCCAACGGGCCACAACAGTTGTGTTATGTGAATCCAGCCAAAACACGTTTGATCAATCTAGCCTCTTATTGACAAAGGGGGCAAGGAAAGGATTTTCAAGTTATTTAATTACGTTTTCTTAGAATTGTTTTTAATATGGTATAAATTGCAGTGCCTACTCCTTGGAGGTGGGAGGGGGCTTTCCTGTTGTTGGTGTTGTTTTTAACAACATGCTGCCTTGCTTTAAACAACAGAGTAAACTAAGTTTGATCACCTGGGCAACTGCAGAATAACAAAAGCTCCAAAATTAGACTCATTTTTCTATTTCTGTTTTATGATTCAGTTTAAATAAACTGAAGTTGTTGTACTGCTACTGTATTGTTTTGAGCATCTTTTATATTTCTTTTATTCACCATTCTCTATCGGGTCTGGAATTTGTGATGCATTCACAACTGAAAAAAAGGTATGGAAATGGAAATATTAGGGGATGGGTATACAAAAATGTATTAGACTAGAATATTGGGTGATATGAAAAAAAAGTTACCATGTTTCCTTGGATAAGTATTTTTTAACACAATGTTATTGCTGGTTTTTTTTTAAAGGAATAAAAACTTCAGAGAGTTGGGAAGCCTAGAATGTGATAAATAAGAGCCAAGGTGGCGCAGTGGTTAAATGCAGCACTGCAAGCTACTGCTAGATCAGCAGTTCAGCGGTTCAAATCCCACCGGCTCAGGGTTGACTCAGCCTTCCATCCTTCCGAGGTGGGTAAAATGAGGACCCAGATTGTTGGGGGCAATATGCTGACTCTCTGTAAACCGCTTAGAGAGGGCTGAAAGGCCTATGAAGCGGTATATAAGTCTACTGCTATTGCTATAAATAAATAAGTAAACAATTTTAGAGATATATGTACAAGCAAAAATGCAGACATAATTGCTTCCCCAAAGTTATCAGCACTAAAAATCAGAATAATTAGGAGAAGGTACAGAAAAATACGATGGATGGATGGACGGATGGAAGGATCAATAGATAGTTGATACATAGATGATAGATATGATAGATGATAGAGATAGCTAAATATGATATAGATTGCAGTGATGTGCTGTGAAGTTTATGGCTGGTGAGGCAGTCCTCTCCCCCGGCACCCCACTGATTAAAGCACTTCCTTTCGCCCGCAGCAGAGCTTTCAAGAGCTTTCAAGAGGCAAAAACCGCCCTGCCACCCCGGCGCTGTGTCCGCCATGGTTTCAAAGAATCAATGCTGGATGGAACCAAAGCTGCCCTGCCACTATGTCCAAAAGCCCTGCCGCTATGTCCAACATAAAAAAAAGTGCCAGCCCGCGTGCCAGCAGAGGCGGGTAAAACACACACACACACAAACACACAAACACAAACACACACACACTACTTACAATAATACAATTACTTACAAATTACATTAATTTTGAATTCCCCCCTCCCTCCAACCCACATACCTTTTCCAGCTGTGTCACAGAGGATTTCAACTCTCCTCTTGTCTGCCATGATGAAACTGTAAAAAATGTAAAAGGAAAAAGGCAAGAGCTGCTGAGGCCAGGCTGAGTTAGCTGCTGCCAGAGTCCCCAATGGATGACTCTGCTTAACTGTTTAAAAAAAGCCTCTAAAAAAAGTGCCCTCTACAGGAGGAGGCGAGAGAACCTCGTGCCTCATCTACATAAGGAAATTTTCAGCTTTTAACCCTTGCTTAACTCTGCTCGAGTGATCATAAAGATAGACTAAATGAGGCACATGGTTCTCTCACCTCTTCCTGCAGAGGGCACTTTTTTAAGAGGCTTTTTTAAACAGTTAAGCACTAAGCAGAGTCGTCCACTGTGACTCTGGCAGCAACTACCTCAGCCTTTTTCCTTTTAATTTTTCTTTTCTTTTCATGATGACAGTGGTGAGGTTCTGCCTCCAGTGTCTCCCCTGCCTGCACGTCACTGATAGATAGACAGACAGACAGATGTAGATAGTTTAGATAGATAGATAGATAGATAGATAGATAGATAGATAGATAGATAGATAGATAGATAGATAAATAGATATTGTAGATAGATAGATGATAGATAGATAGATAGATAGATAGATAGATAGATAGATAGATAGATAGATAGATAGATAGATAGATAGATGATAGACAGACAGACAGACAGACAGAGGCAGATGTAGATATAGATAGATAGATAGATAGATAGATAGATAGATAGATAGATGGATGGATGGATGGATGGATGGATGGATGGATGGATGGATGGATGGATGGACGGATAGACAGACAGACTTAATAGGTAGGTAGGTAGGTAGGTAGGTAGGTAGGTAGATAGATGATAGGTAGGTAGATAGATAGATAGACAGACAGACAGACAGACAGACAGACAGACAGATAGATGAGAGACACACCCGCTAGCTTTCCATTGAAAAGCTACTACAAGTCTATATTGCACCCAAAGTCCACTTTGAACCGGTTTGCATTTACATTCTTACTAGTGATCAAACATCTGATCTTAATATTTCTACATTTTCTCCCTACTTGATGGAAAGGTACTATGTGTCACCCCACACTGCCATCACTAAATTCCCACTGGAATTGAGGTCATAGTGGGGCAAACTCTTAAGTACAGTTTGTGGGGTGGTGAGATGATGTGAGTCGCCACCTGCTCTTCTTCCCACTTATTTGATATGTGTTAATTTGGGAACCTAATGATGCTTTGATTATAACAATTGGAGCCCATAATTATAGATCGCAAACCTGCAAATGGAAGGCATGGTGGCAATTTAAAAGTAATTCTCAGTTCACGTGGAGTGTGTGAACATTTCCTAATGGTGGCCGAAGTGCTAAGGAGATGATGCTTAATTAACAACAATGCACATTTGAGAACCGACTTTTCAGCTCACTTTCAAATTCGGTGCTTATGGCACCAGGTGACTTTTGTGACAACATGGGACATAAAACCATAATGTAGACTTATATTGGTTTGTCTGTTCTTAATCCATCTCCTTCAATATATCTAGGGCTTGCATGAGATTATAGTTGGCGAGGGCTCAAGCCAGCATAACAAAGCACATGGACTACTATAATCATGGGTGTCTTTTCATATTGTTGCAATCATTTTAAGTATTACCATATTTTTCGGAGTATAAGATGCACCTTTTTCTGAAAATCTGGCTGCATCTTATACACTACAGCATATTTGGCCTCCTGAAAACTCACCCCCTTTGCAAAGATGGCCGTGCATAGCCTTTAGGAGACTTCCAAAGTGCTCCTGGGGGCTGGAAAGGGCAGAAATGAGCAAAAAACAGGCTGTTTTTTGTTCCCCCCAGCCCCTAGGAGCACTCTATAAGCTTCCTAAAGGCTATGCATGCCCTTTTTTTGTCAAAAAATGGGCCCGTTTTTTGCGAAAAATGGGCCGTTCTTGGGAGGGCTGCAGAGTGCAAAACCTTTTTTTTTATTTGCCTCTTCAAAATCTTGGTGCATCTTATACTCTGAATAATAGGTAACTATAGCTTTGGAAAGTAGGTCATTCATATTCAAGGGCCACTGTGGCCATTTATTGATCCAAGCCAGCTATTCAGTTTTCAAAACATGTCAAGAACAAATAATGCCGTACTGTCATCTTACAAAATACTAACAGAATAACAGAATTGGAAGGGACTTTGGAGATCTTTGGTTCGAACCCCCTGCTCGAGAGAGAAACCCTATTCCATTTCAAACAAATGGTTGTCCAATCTTTTCTTAAAAATCTCCAGTGATGCATGTAAACTGTCCAGCACCCACAATTTCTGGAGGCAAGTCATTCCACTGAACAATTGTTCTCACTGTCAGGAAATTTCTCCTTCGTTCTTGGTTGCTTCTCTCCTGGATCGTGGCACGACAAAACCGCGGTCCACTAAAGCGCGCCCGATTAAAGCGCGTACCTGACGTCATCAGCAGCGCGACAAATACGACCGCAGAGAAAAAAGGGCGCTTTAAAAAGCGCTTTTAAAGCAAGCCGATTCACGTAAAGGTAAGGGTTAGGGTTAGGGTTAGGGTTAGGGTTAGGTTAAGGGTTAGGTTTAGGTTTAGGGTTAGGGTTAGGTTAAGGGTTAGGGTTAGGGTTAGGTTAAGGGTTAGCGTTAGGTTTAGCGTTAGGTTAAGGGTTAGGTTTAGGGTTAGGGTTAGGGTTAGGGTTAGGGTTAGGTTAAGGGTTAGATTTAGGGTTAGGTTAAGGGTTAGCGTTAGGTTTAGCGTTAGGTTAAGGGTTAGGTTTAGGTTTAGGTTTAGGTTTAGGTTTAGGGTTAGGGTTAGGTTAAGGGTTAGGTTTAGGGTTAGGTTTAGGGTTAGGTTTAGGGTTAGGTTTAGGGTTAGGTTTGGGGGGTTAGGGTAAGGTTTTCGCGTTAATTTTAAGTTTACCGCTCACAGCGTGATGTTTTCGTCGTGCTGTGATGACGTCAGGTACGCGCTTTCGTCGAGCGCGCTTTAGTCTACCGCGGTTTTGTGGTGGAACCCTCCTGGATTAGTTTCCATTCTGTAGGAAGTTAGCACCCATTCCCTCTCCTGGAAGAGTGAAATATCCTAGGAAATATGAAAAAGGCAGAATATTTCCCCTAAAGAGAGAAGTAGAAACTCAGCCGCCCCCACCTTTATCAATGGGCCATTAGGGGGGGGGCTGGGCCAGTCCATTCTACATAACAAAGGTGGGCTTAGCCTTCCACCCATCTCTTCACATGGCACCTGGGAGGAAGCCATGCTCAACCAAACGTGGACTCAAAAGCACAGCCTACAGAGTTGCCCCTGCATGACCCCATGGGAGTCAGACACCCAATCAGAATACAAGCTCAAGATCAAAGGCCAGAGGGGGCATAAAGCCAGGGACTTTCAGCATCTCAGTCTCTTTTTTCTTCTTCACCCAACATCTGGAAGCATGTGATCCCCCTTTTCCGCTCAGGAGCTCAAGCCGTGTGATCCTGTCCACCATTAAACCATCTTTCATCCATTGTTTCTTGTCCTGCCCTCAGGTGCTTTGGAGAAAGGGTCAACCCCTTTTCTTTGTATGTATATGTGTGTGTGTTTTTATAAACCAACAAATGTATACACACATGCATACATATATACCTCTACAGCTATTCTCTTTCAGGGTAAGCAGAAAGTGCCTGAATATGTGTGAAGTGTAGAAAATGACTAGAAAATAGTAAGGAAGGAGGGAGAGGAAGATGAAAGGAGATTTTCTAAAAAATGATGTTTTTCTGAAAGCAAATAAACTCTTGACACTCCATTGGCTTTTCAAAATTGGAACATATTACTGGCTAAATCAGAGAAGGCTACAATTCATTTATTCATCAAATTTCTATCCCATTCTTCTGTGGGAAAGAATCGCTAGGGAAGGTTTCTTTCTCGTCCTTTCATCATTATTTCTTCCAGCTGTTCTCTCATAAATGTGTCTGTGATGATGCACACAGATTTGAACATCTTCAAAAGAAAAAAGGAGCACTGGTTTTAGTGCTGTTCATCCGAAGGGATTGCATCTCCCACCCTTAACAGAAATCTCTTGAAGACAATAAGACATACAATATTTCTCAGCGTAGGAAGTTAGCACCCACCCCTCTCCTAGAAAAATGAAATATCCTGGAAAATATTGAAAAGGCAGAATATTATACTTCCCTGGATAAGAAATTTTTAGGCAGGAAACAGGCTCACTCTAACTAGCCCAAACCTTTGTCAATGAGCCATTAAAACGCCTGAGCTAGTCTGCTCTACATAACAAAAGTAGGATTAACCCTCTACAGAAATTCACCACATGGCATCTGGGAACGCAACCAAGCTTGGGACTCAAAAGGCACACAACCTACAAAGTTAGCCAACACACCGCTGCCCTGGGATTCTGACAAGTAAGCAGAATACATTTCTTACCCAGGAACAGAAAAGAGAGGTGGGGCTGAACAGAGAGTATAAAAAACTCGGGAACTCTCAGCAAGCCCCTCTTTTTCTCTCTCCTTTCTTCCTCACCCAACATCTGGAAACATGTGATCCCCCTTTTTTGTTCAGAAGCTCAAGCCATGTGATCCTGTCGACCATTAAACCATCTTTCCAAGCAGCCTCCATGTTTCCAGGGTTTTTTTCCCCACTTGGAACTGAACCCAGATGGACATTTCTTCAAATATCAGCAAACATGCAAAGATTGCATTCCTTTATCTTAGCTTTAAAAAAAAATAGTGGGTATTTATTTTTGCTTGTTTTGTCCTTACTTGTTTTGCTTTGTGGGAAGCCAATCCCACCCACCCCCCTCCTAGAAGAATGGAATATTTTGAGAAATATTTTTTAAAAGGCAGATTATTATATTTCCCAAAGGGAGAAATGGAGAAACGTGGAATATTTTTTAAGAGGCAGAAAGCAACCCCCACTTTCCTTAATAACCCCAGCAGATACTGAGGCCAGCTTTTAGAAATGCAGATTTGGAGATCCATTCAAGACAGCATATTTTGAAACAAAGGCAGAATGGTAGGATTAGAAGCAGCCATCACCCAAGCTCCAACACAATAGGAATCACCAAACATCCTTTCAGAGCGCAAATGTCTTCAGCGCATCACCCTTAGAAACTTCAACTGACCGTAGCTCAGGCAAACATCTAGGATTTGTACTTTGCCAATAGAGCCAGCTATGACCCCTACGTAACCCCTACATGGCCCCATGGGAGTCTGACAACAACCAAATAGAATACATGTTCTTGTGCAGGAACAGGAACCTCAAGTGCAAAGCTCAAAGAAGGCATAAACACCCTCCTCAACTTCATTTTGTCAGCTGCCCAGAACAACATGTGGTTCTGCTTCATCATTAAGCCCTCTTTCCAATCGACCTCCATGTTTCCAGTGTCTTTTTTGGAACTGAACGAGGTAGATCCTTTTATCCTCGGGCCATGATGGCTCAGGGGTTAAAGATACTGAGCTCATCAGCTGGAAAGCTGATAGTCTGGGGTTTGAGACCCCGAGCTCCATAAAATGGGTTGAGCTCCCGTTCCTTGCTCCAGCTCCAGCCCAACTAGCAGGTTGAAACAGTGGTGGGTTCCGGATCCTGTTGCAACCGGTACAGTGCAACAGGGCCCGGCATCCACTAAATGAAAGCACAGAGCATATGTTTGCAGATACGCAGCACGCGCATGCGTCCTTAGCTCATTATGATGCTCTGTGATGACTCCACAACACCTCCGAGACACCTCCGCGACGCTCCAGCTGCTCGGCAGAGTGTCGCGCAGGTGCAGTACGCTCCATGCGTATGCGCAGAAGCCCCAAAGAGCTCAAATACAGGTAAGGACGGCGGGCGGGTGGGCCCTCCGGAGCACTGTATCAGAATGGTACCCGGTGCTCCCAGTAGGCACCAGTACGCCTGTACCGGGGCGTACTTCCTGCAACCCACCACTGGGTCGAAGGCACGTAAATGTGAGTAGATAAATAGGTACCACTTCAGTGGAAAGGTAAGAGCATTCTGTGCGCCTTTAGCATATACCATATTTTTGGGAGTATAAGACGCACCTTTCCCCCCCCCCAAAAAAAGAGGGTGAAAATCTGGGTGCCTCTTATACACTGAATACAGCATTTTTGCCCTCCTAAAACCCCACCCCCTTCACAAAAATGGACATGCAGAGGGTTTGGAAGGTCTGCAAAGTCCTCCTGGGGGCTGGGGACGCAGAAATGAGCAAAAAATGGGGCATTTTTGTCCCTCCCCCAACCTCCAGGAGCACTCTACAAGCCTCCTAAAAGTTATGCATGCCCCCTTTTTTGGGCAAACACTGGGCCCATTTTCATGAAAAACAGGCCATTTTCTGCTTGTTTTTGCCCCCTCCAGCCCCTAGGAGCACTTTGTAGGCCTCTCAAACTCTCTGCATGCCCCTTTTTCCACAAAAATGAGGTGTGCAGAAGGTTTGGGAGGTCTGCAGAGTGCAAAAACCTCTTTTTAAATTTACCTCTTCAAACTCTTGGTGCATCTTATACTCCAAAAAATACGGTAGCTATGCTGGCCACATGACCATAAAAATCGTCTTCAAACAATGCTGCCTCCCTCGGCCAAGAAACGGAGATGAGCATCGTCCCCAGAGTCAGATATGACTGGCAGGAAAACTTTTACCTTTACCTTAGCCTCACAAGGTTAGGACAAATTTATATTCCAACTCGGAGTCACATATTAGCTTTAACCTTATTCTTGTAAATTGCATTTCAGCCCCTCTAAAAAAAGCAAAAAAAGCAAATGCTGGGAAATGCGTTTGTGCATCTGAAGGAGAACACACAAAGAAGAAAATTTAAAAAGCAGACACAAATCCTTGCTTTATGTCCCACTCTAGATTATGCTGTAGTCCATATGCCAGAGTTTGAACTGTAAAGATGTAATTTACGTAATAGACTTCTAATTCTCCGAAGATTAAGGCAACCAGGCTTAAAAATGACAAGCATTCTCTCTAAGAAGTAGCTAATACGGGGCAGCTATAAGCAGATTTCTATCTAGTTGTTCTCTTTGCTCATGAAGGTATATATCCATGTCTCTCTCCAAAACTTCAGAGTAGAAGCATTATGAATTTGCATCTGGGATGTCTGGGGAGATTCTCAGTCATCCAGACTTTCGGACCTCAGGGGCCACTAAATTCATAATTTTAAATCTAATACGATCAGCCTAATGACGGGCTGGGTGGGGGGTGGCTAGGTGGTCATGTGACTGGATGGGCGTGGCCAACTCGATGTCACTCACATCAACGGGCGCCTCGCCAGCCTCTACTTGCTCCTCCCCTCCCAGCCACTCCTCACCTGACTGTCCGGGCTCCTTAGGGAAGGAAGCAGTTCTTGGAGCTAAACAGCCACCATGAGAAAGAGTTGGCAAAACAGCTCAGTTCAAATTGGATCTGACCGAGAAGGAGGCTCAGCAGAAGCACCTTGCTGAGGACTAGGAGCATAGGCTTTCCAAGCAGAGGGGAGACCTGCAGGAGTGCAAGGCCAGGTGCTGGCGCCTGGAGGCTCACTGGGCTGAGTTGGTCAGCCAGTTCCAGGCCATGATGCAGTCCCATTGGAACGAGGCCCTCTGGCTCTTCGCCACCAGTGGCACTTCCCTCCAGCCTTCTCCCAAAGCATCGCACCAGGAGGCTGTAGCAGACCCCCCAAGTCGGAATTTCTGCCCCCCTCCAATTTACACAAAAAGGAGAGATACTCTCTGCAGCAACACAAATATTCATTGCACGTATCCGGCCCAGAGGCCGTAATTTGAGGACCCCTGATTTAGTGCAATATAAAAAATCCAAGTAATTTTTCTGTGGACCACCAAAATTTTCTCACAGACCACCAATGGTCCATGGACCACCAGCTGGTGACCACTGATCCAGGACATGGTTGTCCAAAAGGTGCTTTTTTCAAAAGACAACTGGACTAAAGACATTTCACTTCTCATACAAGAAGCATCTTCATTTCTGACTGAATGGTCATATTCTATTCCATTCCATTCTATATTCTATGTCAGTGTTTTTCAACCACTGTGCCGCAGCACACTAGTGTGCCGTGACATAGTGTAAGGTGTGCCGTGGGAGAATTACTTTATATATAGTCAATATAGGCACAGAGTTAAATTTTTTTAACATTTTCTAATGGTGGTGTGCCTCGTGATTTTTTTCAAGAGCCAAGGTGGCGCAGTGGTTAAATGCAGCACTGCAGGCTACTGCTAGATCAGAAGGTCAGCGGTTCAAATCTCACCGGCTCAGGGTTGACTCAGCCTTCCATCCTTCCGAGGTGGGTAAAATGAGGACCCAGATTGTTGGGGGTAATATGCTGACTCTCTGTAAACTGCTTAGAGAGGGCTGAAAGGCCTATGAAGCGGTATATAAGTCTACTGCTATTGCTGTATTCATGAAAAAAGTGTGCCTTTGCACAAAAAGGTTGAAAAACACTGTTCTATGTTCTATATCCACTTCCCTTCCCTTCCCTTCCTTTTCCTTTCCCTTCATTCCTTTCCCTTTATTTCCATTCCCTTCCCTTCCTTTTCTTTTTCCTTCCCTTCCCTTCCTTCCCTTTCCTTCCTTTCCCTTCCTTTCCCTTTATTTCCATTCCATTCCCTTTCCTTTCCTTTCCTTCCCTCCCCTCCCCTTCCCTTCCCTTCCCTTCCTTTCCATCCCATCCCATCCCATCCCATTCCATATCCAAACCCATGTTCTGATTTGCATGCAGAAGACTTTTGCCTTCATCTCAGCCTTCATCTCAGCATCTGTCCTTAAACAAACCTCGGGGCTGTGACAAGCATTAGCATAACCGGTGCAAGAACAAACAGTCACTCAGAGTAAACATGTTTAAGGCTAACTGGACCAATTCAATCACCCTAGAAATTGAATGCCTATTTTATTATTTTTCCCGTTTCCCAACAAGATCACTCTCATTCTTGACGTTATTCTTTATTTTCACACAAGAGCAACAATGACCCACAGGTCTGCAGCGACAAATGTCCCTGGGGTGTTCCCGAGAGAGTGAATGGCAGGAGCTTTCCCTCCTTCTTAAATATGTTTTTTTTAAAATTCACACACTGGCAAATGGTAGCAGCTGCAATACGAAATCCAGCCTCCAACTGTTAACTCCAGTTGCTAGCAGCAATGGCACTTCTAAATACCTGCAAATTTGTATTGCACATTTTCAGCTGCTCTAACATATTCCAGGTGTTAATAAAGCTGTTTCAGGCAACATTTCACAATGGGTAAATGTAAGAGATAGCAATAGCACTTATATGCCACCCCAAAGTGCTTTATAGCACTCTGTAGGTGGTTTACAGTGTAAACCTATTGCCCCCCCACAATCTGGCTCCTCATTTTACCGACTTCAGAAGCAATAGAACTAGCAATAGTATTTAGACTTCTATACTACTTCTTAGTGCTTTATAGCCTGTGGTGGGATTCAAATAATTTTTTCAGTTCAAAAGTTTTATTTCTTTTAAAACAAACATTTCATCATTCCTCAATCAGTAAAACATCGAAGTACAATTTTTGTGTGTCAAAATAGTTCTAGTTTACCACCAAATTCTTGTCTAGCCTAATGTATACCCCTCCCTCCACCCTCCCCCCAACCCCCCTCCTCCTTCCCCCCCCCCCGACTTCCCAGAACCCGTACACGGTATGGAGTTTTAACAAACACAGTCTAAAATCTATTGAGAAAAAAGAGATAAAGAAATTAATGACATTCTACATTGACCTTAGCTTCTTCTTGCTGAACTAACTTTAAACAATTTAAATCATTTCTGATCTTAAGCATAGGCTAACTGGAATTTCTTGGTCCTGTATTTATTTTGTATATAGTCAACCCATTTTTTCCAGTCTCGTTTATATCTCTCATTTGAGTGATCTTTAAGATATGCCGATATTTTAGCCATCTCGGCTAAGTTTGTAACTTTCAATGTCCATTCTTGAGTTGTAGGCAAGTCTTCCTTCTTCCAGTATTGCGCCACCAACAGTCTTGCTGCTGTTATTAGGTGCAGAATCAAGTTAGTCTCTACCACTGTAAAGTCAGTACATATACCTAGTAAGAATAACTGAGGAGTAAACTTTATCCTTCTTTTAAAGATATTTTGCATAATCCACCATATTTTTATCCAGAATGCCTTAACCTTTTGGCAGGTCTACCATATATGATAATATGTAGCATCGAAGAACCACACCTCCAACGTTTAGGCTGTACATTCGGATACATAGAAGCCAGCTTTTTAGGGGATTCAAATAATTTAACAACCGGTTCTCTGCCCTAATGACCAGCTGGGTAGGTGGGGCTCCATGGTCATGTGACTGGGTGGGCGTGACCAACTCAATGTCACTCAGGTCGATGGGCGCTTCGCCTTAGCTGTTGCGGGTTCGAAGGGACTTATGACACATTTAACTCCTCCCTCAGGCTCAGCCTGATCCTCTCCTACAGTTATGTTCCCACCGAAGTGGTACTTATTTATCTACTTGCATGCTTCGGAATGGCTAGGTGCGCAGGAGCCGGAGCAAGTAACGGGAGCTCAATCCTTCACATGGCATTTGAGTCTTGAACCCAGACTCTCAGCTTTCCAGCTGACAAGCTCAACATTTTTAACCACTGAGCCTTCACTCCCCCATGCAAGAAAGGAGAAATGGTCGCTTAACCTTGGGAAAGTATTAAGCACGTGAAGGAAATTCCGAATGATCCAGCTTGACTTACTAAGGTCTGGAGACTAATACATATGAAGTACAATTTTGGCACGGCATAAGAAAAAGTTTCACCATCACTGGTATAGGTTCCCATGCTTGATTAGGGGGCTAGACTAGAAGACCTCCAAGGTCCCTTCCAGCTGCATTCTATTCTATTCAAAGAGTCTTTGCAAAAGCTTTCAATATTTGGTTAATGTGTTTTAGAACAACAAGGTAGCATTTTGGAATTCTTGTAGGATCTGACTCTTATCCTGGCCTACTTTGAAGGGCTGATAATCCTCATCTTGATGTTCATAATTGATTCCTGACTCCTACATGAGATATTTTTCCCCCAGGAGAGGAGAAAAAAGAAAAGCACATCCCTTCTGCGTATTCTAAACCTGCCATCTGCCTGGGTCGTAAACAAATTATACTTCATTAACAATGCTTAATTGTTTCCTTTGTAAGCTTTTGTTCAGGAGCACCGTGAATCTGAGCCTGCAATTTTCTCCTCACCTGTGAAGTCTCTCTGATATTAAATCACACCCTTAGGGCTGTTGGGATGGAGTTGCAGGGTGAAAATGGAAATTAGCGAATGTGCCATTGAGCAAAATGTAGAAACAGGTCTATATTTCAAGATGATATGTTTTGGCCCATTACACCCACCTAGTTTATGATTAGAAGGAAGTTGGGGGGGGGGGGAGAATAGGTCATCGACTCTCAAGATGGGCTCCTGTTAATTATCTGAGATATTGATGAGTAATGTTCAAGCTAAATAATGCAATCTCTTCAGTGGTGGGTTCCGGATCCCGTCGCAACCGGTATGCTGCGGCAGGACCGGGCATCCTAGTCAGGCATGGCACTGCCCTGCGACACCCAGCTGCTCGGCAAAGGTCGCGCAGGCACCACACGCTGTATGTGCATGCGCAATTGGCCCATTTGCGTTATAAACAGCTAAGGCACGCGGGTGGGTGGGCGGGTGGGACAAACAAGCCACCGTACCAGTATGGTGGTCGCTGGTCCTGGCTACTACCGGTACGGATGGACCGGACCATACCACCTGGAACCCACCACTGAGTCTCTTCTACCCACCCACCTGCCAGGTCTAACAAATAGTAGTTCAGATCACGGGTGGGTTTCTTCTGGCATTACTGCCAGTTCAGTGCGCACTCGATTTTGCACATGCACGTGAGCGAAGCAAGCGCCCACGCCTGATGCACACTCCATGTGTGTGTGCAGTTGCCTATAAATAGTTTTGCGCATGCACAGAACATTTAAAAAGGTGAAAAAAATATGTTGCGGCATGCCGTCCCTACCGGTTCAGAGACCCAGTCGCCATTGCCGCTACCGGTTCCACCGAACCGGTGCAAACCGGTAGGAACCCACCTCTGCTTCAGACCGTAGGCTCATCTCTGAAGGGGCAAGAAGACACTGATAACACTGATCCAATATTTGAATGGCTGTCACAAAGAAGAGGGGGCCAACCTATTCTCCAAACCAGCTGAAGGCAGAACAAGAAGCAAGAGATGGAAAATAATGAAGGAGAAAAGCAATCTAGAAATAAGGAGGAATTTCATGAGGGTGAGAACAATTAATCAGTGGAATGACTTACTTTCAGAAACTGTGTCCTGCTTGGGCAGGAGGTTGGGCTGGAGGACCTCCAGAGTCCCTTCCAACTAGGGTTAAATGCTACTGGTTCAGACCAGTTTGCCCAAACTGGTAGTAAAAATGCTACCGGTTCATCCAAACCGGTAGTAAAAAAAAATGCTACCAATTCAGGCAAACTGGTATTTCCAATGATCAGCTGTGACGCTCGAGGTGGCACAGTGGTTAGAGTGCAGTACTGCAGGCCACTTCAGCTGACTGCAGTTCGGCGGTTCAGATCTCACCGGCTCAGGGTTGACTCAGCCTTCCATCCTTCCGAGGTGGGTAAAATGAGGACCCGGATTGTTGTTGGGGGCAATATGCTGACTCTGTAAACCGCTTAGAGAGGGCTAAAAGCCCTATGAAGCGGTATATAAGTCTAACTGCTATTGCTATTGCTATTATATTAGCTAGAGAGCAGGATTTCACACACACATACACACTTGTCTCCATTTTTTAAATTCAATTAATGAAAGTTAAAAAAAATCAATGTCAACCATTTGGTGAAGAAGAGAAGAAGAAGTGAGAATCTGCCATTTCTTCTTTCTGTCGTTATTTAGAGGAGGTCTCTTATTCCAACCCCCTGCCCAAGACAAAAGTTCTCACACCATCTCAGTCAAAAGATTGCCCATTCTTTTTCTTGAAATATCCAGCAATGAAGCATCCTCCACTTCAGGAGACAAGCTATTCCATTGATTAATTGTTTGTACTATCATGAAATTCCTCCTTATTTCCAAGTTGGATCTCCATCTAATGAGCTTCCACCCCTTGCTTCTTGTCCTGCCCTCAGGTGCTATGGAGAATCAAAGGATGCCCTCTTATCTTTGACAGCCCTTGAAGTACTAGTAGACAGCTATCATATCTGCCTCAGTTTTCTCTTTGTTAAGATAAACATATCTAGTTCCTTTAGCCATTCTTCATAGATTTAGCCTCCAGACCCCTTTATCGTCTTTATTGCTCTTCTCTGCACTCTTCCTAGAGCCTCAGCATGTTCTTCATATTGTGGTGGCCAGAACTGGATGCAGTATTCCAAGTGTGGCCTCATTAGTACAGTATAGAGCAGTACTATCACTTCTTGTTGCCTTGACACTATCCAAGAAGCAATGGGTGAAAACGAATCAAGGAGAGAACCAATAGCGTGTAAATATGTTTTATTTTCATTTCATTTCGTACAGTCACATATATACTGGGTATAACCGGGGCCATATAACATTGAACAATAAACACAGCCATCCCTCTTGTCAACAATAACCCCCAAAATACAAACCCAATATACCACTTCGACCCTCCGTACACCCTTTCTTTCGCCCCCCTCCAACTTTCCTTCTTCCCTCCAACATTCCCCTCTACCCTACTTCCCCTCCCCCTCTACCACTCCTCTCTCCCAGTACACTCCCTCCCTTCCTTCTCACCCTCCCTCCCATCCTCTCTCCCACCCTCTCTACCCCTCTTTCTTCTTTCCCTCTACTCCTCCCTTCGGTGTATTTCTACTATCTATCAATATATTCAGCTTATATGGGACTAAGAAATTCCAGCTAGCCTATGCTTAAGATTAGGAATAAGTTAAACTGTTTAAAGTTTGGGTAACAGCAAGAAGCTGAGTTCAACGTGGAGATCTTATTGACTTTCTTTCCTTTTTTTAAAAAAATCTCCTTTGTTTTAATATATTTTAGACTGTGTTTGTTAAAAAGCTACACCGTGTACGGGCTCTGGGAAGTCGGGGGGGGGGGAGGTGGGGTCTTAGGGGGGAGGGGGGAGGGGGAAATATAGTGTGTGCTAGATTCTAAAGTAACATGATTGCACTTGTATACTGTTGCCCTTTAATTCTAGTGAGAGAACCAATAGCAATTGCAGTACCACAGGCTTACTGTATATACTCGAGTATAAGCCTAGTTTTTCAGCCCACTTTTTGGGCTGAAAAAAGCCGCCTCGGCTTATACTCGAGTCAGTGAAAAATTTGCCCGAAATGGAGGAGAAAAAGGGGCGGGGCCATGCCGCTGGGTGACACTCATGAATGGCCCAGTGCCCCTGTGAGTTTCCCCTCCCTCTGTGTCAGTTTGCCGCGCAGCGCGCACCGCACCATCCCCCCTCCTCACGTTCTAATGTAATGCAGGGCTGTCTTACGATTCCCCTTCCTCCCCCTCCTGCCGCTCTGCAACGATGTCCCACCTCCTCCTTGTTATGGCAAGCAGCCACATAGCGATGTCCCACCTCCTCTGGTACAGTGATCCAATGATAGGAATCACTGTGCCGTGTGTCATAGGAGGCGGGACATCGCTCCCGCGGCTGCACGGGACATCATCATCACAGCGGGACATCAGCATCATGAGGTGAGTGAAGTATTTCATTGAATACACCGCTAGTTTACTGTTTTTCTTTGAAATAAATATTCAAAAACATTATTGGTATCTATTTTTATTTTTGAAATTTACCGGTAGCTGCTGCATTTCCCACCCTAGGCTTATACTCAAGTCAATAACTTTTCCAGTTTTTTGTGGTAAAATTAGGTGCCTCGGCTTATATTCGGGTCGGCCTATACTCGAGTATATATGGTATATGCTGCTTTACTGCCCTCTCTAAGTGGTTTACAGAGTCAGCCTATTGTCCCCAACAATCTGGGTCCTCATTTTACCCACCTCAGAAGGATGGAAGGCTGAGTCAACCTTGAGCCTGGTGAGATTCGATCTGCCAAACTGCTGGCAGCCGGTGATCAGCAGAAGTAGCCTGCAGTACGGCTCACTTTGTTATCAGCGCTAGAGATTCGAACTACCCAACTGCCAATCTTTCTGACTGACAAGCTCAACGTCTTAGCCACTGAACCACTGCATCCCTTGGGTTCTGCAATACCTATGCGTAAAAAATCTCCCAATCACAGAAGCCATTGATAATTATTCTAATGTCTGAACTAAACAAAACCTCCACAACCGTATGTTTAATGCCGTGAGTCATGCTTCAAAATAATAACGGCTTTTCAGAGATTTTAATCTATATTTTTCTACAATATTTTGACCTAAGAGGTAACATGAAGTCCAAAGAACCACAAAAGAGGTTTCCCTTTTTGTTTTTCACTTATAAAAAAAAAACACTTTAAAATTTAAAATGTTACCGTTTCCAAAAAGATAGAAACCCAGGGTAGCATAGAAGAAAGATGTATTTGGGATGGGAATCATTCAGTCGCCTGTAAAGATTCTCAGAAGAATCTGATCCAGAGGCAAGAAAGAGGGCCAGAGCTTTTCATAAAATACTATCCGCCAGTCAGTGCCGACTGGCGACTACGCGGAGGAGAGCCTTCTCAGTAGCAGCTCCGACCCTTTGGAACGATCTCCCCATGGAGATTCGCACCCTCACCACCGTCCAGACCTTCCGCACAGCCCTTAGGATCTGGCTATCCCGTCAGGCCTGGGGATAAGATTCTAATTTGCCCCACCCGAATGTTGAATGAAAGTTGTGTTTTATTGTTTTATTTTTATTTATGCACTGTCTTGTGTTTTTGTTTTGCACCCCCCTTCCCATGTATTGTAAGCCACCCTGAGTCCCCTCAGGGAAAAGGGCGGCCTATAAATCATAATAAACTACAAACTACAAACTACTAGCTGATAACCTGGCATTGCCCAGGTATTTCTTTATAGGGAGAAAATGTCCAGAACAAATGTAATTTCTAATGTTGGATTTCCCCCTTTACCAGTAGTACCTTTGTGGTGTACTGTGAAGCCGTGACCATGACAATTCCACTGTGCTGTACAGTAGAAGCCATTTTAGGCAGTACAGTAGAAGCCATTTTAAAGCACAACAGGCTGTCTCTTAACAGAACACACCCCCCAAGGGGTGTTAGGATATCTTATCTCCACAGTAAGTTTTTCCAGAGAGTAAGTCATCTGTGTACCAAGTTTTGTGTGTGTGTGTGTGTGTGTGTGTGCGTGCGCGCATATATGTATGTGTATACATACATACATACATACATACATACATACATACATACATACATACTTGGCTAATAGAACATCCCATTCCTATTTCCTGATATCAGGGAGAGGAATTGGCAGGGGGAAATTGTGGAATTCCACAATCAAGCCACAAGCTCCTTCTGCATTAATGTGTGTTGTGATATGGTGCACACCAAGGGTGGGTTCCTGCCAGTTCTAACCTCTTCTATAGAAGAGGTTCCACAAATCTACCGTGCCATTTAGAACTGGTTCCAGCTCCCTCCCCCTGCCCGTCCGCACAATGCTTGCCCCGCCCATCGCTCACTGATTGGCTGGCTCACCAATCGCCCCGCCTCCCTCTAAGAGTCCTATCTAAACCTTAAAGTCTTAAAGCTGTCAAGTTTGAACACCCCTGGGTTTTTTTTTCTAAAGGGTTAGGGTTGCAAGGGTCTTGTAACTTGACAGCTTTAAGACTTGCGTGCTTCAAATGCCAAAGTTTCTGAGCCAACATTTTGGCTGCTAAGCAAGAACGTTGTTAAGTGAGTTTCACCACATTTTATAAGTTAGCCACGCCCACCCAGTCACATGGCTGCCAAGCTCCTCCCACCCGGTCACATGGCCAGCAAGCCACTCCCACCCGGTCACATGGCCAGCAAGCCACTCCCACAAAGCAGGCTACACCTACAGAAGAGGTTCTAAAAATTTTGAAACCCACCACTGGTGCACATGTACGAGAAGAAGAGAGTATCAGGCTCCAGAAACTAAGGAAAGCACACTGAGTATTGTTCCTCATCTACAGACAGAAATCTTGCTCAACTAAAGTAAGTATTTTGCAACATTAAACAAATACTCTAAGAACTTTTAGGGAAGAGCTGTCTTGACCCCTCTTCCTCTCAACCAAACTATCTAAATTTTGCTGCCTCTTGCTCCTCTGGAATGCAGCCCCTCCCTCCTCGGAATCCAGACTACATTCCACCACAGAAAGCTTGCATTCCAATGGTATAACACTCATCTCAGCTTCTTAGTGAATACAAGAGATCCTGAAGACATCTCTGACAAATGCATCTGGGATTTCCAAAACCAGTAGCCCTGAAAACCCTAGAACTGACAGTGAGAAGGCCCAGGGATGGGTTTTAACTAGGACTTCTGTAATAATAGTGCCACAATGTTACCACCTGATCTTCCAGTGAAACATGAGTCGACACCTGATAGTTGGGCATTGCCTTACAAGATTGTTGTTGTTAGTTGCGAAGTCGTATCTGACCCATAGTGACTCCATGGACAACATTCCTCCAAGACTTCCTGTCGTCTACCATCCTCTGGAGTCCATTTAAGCTCACCCCGACTGCTTCAGTGACTCCATTCAGCCACCTCATTCTTTGCCATCCCCTTCTTCTTTTGCCCTCAGTCTTTCCCAGCATTTGGCTCTTCTCCAGTGAATCCTTGCTTCTCATTAGGTGGCCAAAGTATTTGAGTTTCATCCTTAGGATCTGGCCTACTAAAGAGCACTCAGGGTTGATCTCCTCTAGGACTGACCGGTTGGATCGCCTTGCAGTCCAAGGGACTTGCAGGAATCTTCTCCATCGCCATAGTTCTTGCAAGATAAGAGGGTGATATGAAAGGAAAGAGACTGGATCTATAAGCTTCTATGTCCCCCAACACTACACATTTCCTTCCCTAAGGAGCCCGGACAGTCAGGTGAGGAGTGGCTGGGAGGGGAGGAGGAAGTAGAGGCTGGCGAGGCGCCCGTTGATGTGAGTGACATCGAGTTGGCCACACCCACCCAATCACATGACCACCTAGCCACCCCCACCCAGCCCGTCGTTAGGCAGATCGTATTAGATTTAAAATTATGATTTTAGTGGCCCCCTGAGGTCCAAAAGGCTGGTGAGCCCTGACCTGGATGACTGAGAATGCTATTTTTATGCAGTCGGTGTTTTGAACAGAAGATGAATGGGGAGAAAGCATCAATGCTGGGCCCATAACAATATAGAGACGTCTAATCTGTTTTTCCCCCCTTTTCAACCATTTATCTTGAATGCCAAAGGAGACTCTTCTTAAAAACCAGCCGCAAGCAAGTCTGCTTTTGAAAAGAAATAACAGTGTTCCAATATCTCAGGGGCTGCCACAAAGAAGTGTGACCCGACAAAAGTGCGAACGTCAAAAGCGTGCCGACAACACCGCGGCGCTAAAACCGTGATGTCAAAAGCGCGCTGACAACAGCGCGCCGACAACAGCGCGCGACAGAAGCGCGATTTAATTTAAGGTAAGGTTTAGGGTTAGGTTTAGGGTTAGGTTTAGGGTTAGGTTTAGGGTTAGGTTTAGGTTTAGGGTTAGGTTTAGGGTTCCGTTACAGCGCGCTTCTGTCGGCGTGCTTCTGTCGGCGTGCTTTTGTCGGCGCGCTTTAGGGCTAATTAGTCGCTCATTCGTCGCGCGGTTTTGTCATCGCGCTTTAGTCACCGCGGTTTAGTTAGGCGCGCTTTTGTTGTGTGCGCATTTGTGGTGGAACCCAAAGAAGAGGGTGTCAAGCTATTCTCCAAAGCAACTGAAAGCAGGACAAGAAGCAATGGATGGAAACAAATCAAGGACAGAACTAACCTAGAACTAAGGAGAATATTTCTGACGGTTAGAACAATTAATCAGTGGAACGACTTGCCCTCAGAAGTTGTGGAAGCTCCGTCACTTGAGACTTTCAAGAAGAGATTGGACTGCCATTTGTCAGAAACGGTGTAGGGCCTCCTGCTTGGGTGGGGGGTTGACTAGATGACCTTTAAGGTCCCTTCCAACTCTGTTATAATTTGTTAATCTGAAGTGGTGTGGGTTTTCCTACCTGAGCAGGGGGTTAGACTAGAAGACCTCCAAGCTCCTTTCCAATGCTGTCATTCTGATAAACATACTAAATAGGATGCACTTAGTCCTGCCAACTCGTTTTACCTGCAGACAATTATTGCTGCTATCTGAGCAGAGAAGTACAGCTTTGATATTTGGAATGGACATCGCTGCTTGGGGTTTTTTTTTTTGGAACCTGAAGAGCAGAAGGAGAAAGAGCTGAAGCTAAATAAGGTCAGGAACGTTATTTAGTATGCTGCAAGGAGCCCTTTTTTTTAGGACTCACCATTCAAACGCCTGAGAACTAACAAAGAGGCCCACCTACAAAACAAGCTAGTTTATTTCCAGGCACGGAGGAAGTGAAAACAGATTTCATTGCTAAGGATATTTTTAGATTATTTGTGTTTTGGTTGCTGTTTGACAAATTGCAATAAATAAATAATAAATAAATATAAATACATTCTTATTTTATTCTGGAATAAAAGAGACTCAAAGAAGATGCTGCGTTGATTTTTTTGCTGACTCAGGGCCCTTTTGGGTCCCACGCAGAGTTGACCAGCAGATCGTTTCCTTCCTTTGCCCCCCCCCCCAACCCAAAATGAAATTACTGTGTACCAGTGGTGGGTTTCAAAAATTGTTCGAACCTACTCTGTGGGTGTGGCCTCCTTTGTGGGAGTGGCTTGCCGCCCATGTGACCGGATGGGAGTGGCTTGCCACCCATGTGACCGGATATGAAGATGCTGACGACACTTGTCAGAACCACCTTCAATTACATCACACACAGCACTGGCATGCATAAGAATATGATGTAAACTTGTTTTTTAAAAGGCATCTTCGGTTTGCGTTAAAACAACTTCAACACACGCAATGTTCTGATTGCACCACAAACGCAGTAGTCATCCTTACCTTTCACAGAGGCCCTGAGTTTTATAAATAGGAGCATGATAGTGTAGAATAATCATATCCAAGGACCAGTGGTGGGTTTCAAAATTTTTTGGAACCTCTTCTGTAGGTGTGGCCTGCTTTCCGGGTCCACTGGTGGAACCTCTTCTAACCAGTTCAGTAGATTTGACGAACCTGTTCTACCGAATAGGTGCGAACTGGTAGGAACCCACCTCTGCTGTGTACCTTCACTAAAAAGGAAGAAATCTCACTCTCCAGCTTTCGCAACATTACCAAGACTGTCCTCAAGAGTCACAGGACAACAATGCAGTGGCCTTCATTTAGCTGCCTGAGTAGATTTCAGCAAAATAAATCACTTCATCAAAATAATTAATTTACTGTTAGGCCTTGGAAGCAGCAAAAGGAAAGCAGTTGGCCGCAGATAAACAGTGCCGCCATAAAACACAGGAGCTAGCAAGGCGAGGATGTTACAGAATTAGGAAACTAATATTGATTTGGGGCCCGGAAGCATTTAAAAGAGTTTAAAATGAAGAAGGGGGGGTGGGGCGTGATAGCTCAGCAGTTAAAGATGCTAGGATTGTTAGCTGGAAAGCGGACAGCCTGGGGTTCGAGACCCAAGAGCAATGCGAGGGAGTGAGCTGCTGTTCCTTGCCCCACTGGGTGTGTCAAATTTTGATTCCCCATTACCATCTATTTATTTTTAATTTGATAAACCAACCCCTTAGTTGAGTCAGGAGAGTAAGTGACTTGATGCTGTAAGGACTGAGAGAAGCCCCACTACATACCCCCGTGGCTTTTATTGTATCTTTACATTTTTGGTAATGTTTGGCTAGTTCCCAAAAGCTCCACATGTGCTTAACAAACGGATCTGTCTCTGATCTAGTCCGGCAGGTGGTTTCAACCTGAAGAACCTTTGGAAGTTTTATCCTTCAGGTACATAATCAGAAAGTGCTCGGCTTGAAGTTGTTGCAGCCATTGGACCTGCTGAGAAACAAGAACCCAATTCTCCTCCCCCCCCCCCCACACACACACTCGTCCTTCGATGTGAGCAAAAAGGAGATAATGAAGCATTACTGAATAATTCAGCAACACCGTCAGGGAGAACACTGGCAACCTCCGCATTCCAACACCATCCATCAAAAACGTGGAGGCAGAGAGGGCAATGTAAGTGGTCGTCCTCCATGCCAGGTGTAGCATTTCAGAAAGCCTGACAACAACGAATCTGGCAGACCTAGGAGGGTTAGCAATCCTCAAGAAAAAAGTTACATAACTTAGGGATTCTCAGGCGAAGCACCTGAAAAATAGCTGAGGGCAGAACAAGAAGCAAAGGATGGAAACTAATCAAAGAGAGAACCAACCTAGAACAAAAGAGGAGGAAGAGGAGGAGGAGGAGGAGGAGGAGGAGGAGGAGGTGGTGGTGGTGGTGGTGGTGGTGGTGGTGGTGGTGGTGGTGGTCAACCTATTCTCCAAAAGTCTTGAAGGCAGGACAAGAAACAATGGGTGGAAAATAATCAAGGAGAGAAGCAATTAATCGAAGAGAAATTTCCTGACACTGAGAACAATTAATCAGTGGAACAATCATTCAAGAAGAGATTGGACAACCTTTTGGCTGAAAATGGTATAGGGCAGGGGAGGAGGAAAACTGTCTTAAGGATATACCGCATTTTTTGGAGTATAAGATGCACTGGAGTATAAGACGCACCAAGATTTTGAAGAGACAATTTTTTAAAAAAGTTTTTGCACTCTGCAGACTTCCCTTTGTCAAAACAAGGGCATGCATAGCATTTAGGAGGCTTATAGAGTGTTCCTGGGGTTGGGGAGGGGGGCAAAAATAAGCAAAAACGGCCCATTATTTGCTCATTTCTGTCTTCCCCAGCCTCCAGAAGCACTCTAGAAGCCTCCTAAAGGCTATGCATGGCCATTTTGGTGAAGGGGCAGGGTTTTGGGAGGCCAAAAATGTTGTATTCAGTGTATAAGATGCACCCAGATTTCCACCCTCTTTTATAAGGGAAAAAGGTGCATCTTATACTCTGAAAAATATGGTAATTCTTTTCCTCATGATACTCCTATTATTAAGTCAACCACTGTTCCTCCATTAAAGGTAAGGGTTCCCTTTGCACATATGTGCTAGTCGTTCCTGACTCTAGGTGGTGGTGCTCATCTCTGTTTCAAAGCCAAAGAACCAGCACTGTCCAAAGACGTCTCCGTGGTCGGCATGACTAAATGCCAAAGGCACACGGAACACTGTTCCCTTCCGACCAAAGGTGGCTCCTATTTTTCTACTTGCATTTTTACATGCTTTAGAACTGCTAGGTTGGCAGAAGCTGGGACAAGTAACGGGAGCTCACCCCATTACGCAGCGCTAGGGATTCGAACCACTGAACTGCTGCTTTTCTGATCGACAAGCTCAATGTCTTAGCCAATGAGCTGCCACGTCTCCTGTGCCTCCATTGCTCCCCCCAAAGTCTAGATAAGGAATTGTCAAATTTGAACCATTTGCATATAATTTGGATGGTTTGTGGTAAAACACCAAGGTTTTTTGTCTCTCAAAAATTTAATGAGAAATATGTTATATTAGAGTGGGGAAATACTTCCATGCCTGACATTGTGCAATTATGTCTGTGTCTGCCTTGGTGTTCCTCATCTGTCAATTAGAAAGGCAGAATGTTTTCTCTGCTATTGTCTCTCCTATTTATTGGTTCTCTATTGTGTATTCTCCAGCCTTTCTCTTGTCTCAATGGTTTTGCCTCACTTTTTATTACAGTAGCTTAGATCTAATTTGCCTTGTACAATGGAAGGCATTTCCAGTCACACAAAGTCAGGAAATGTCCTTGATTCCTTCTGATTCTTCATTCGAGTTACAACTTCTCTGTCAAATAAAATTATGGCCCTCCCGTCTCAATAGTGGTTGGGAATGGAGAGAATTTTGAATCTGAACTTCTTTCATAGGAAGGTTTGTCCAGCATCTTAAGCTAAGTCAACTCAGCCGGACATTTCATAAAACTGAGAAAAACCAATTTTGAGATATTCATAAGAATGAAAAATAAGGAAGTGCCAAAACTAAACATTAATATTCCCATATGCTATAAAGGACTCAAGCGGAGAAGATAAAAAAGAGGGGGGGGGAACCCCATTCCATCCCATGATTGCAGTTGGTTCAGATAATAGTAGTAGTAGTAATAATAATAATAATGATCAATGGGTACAGCAAAATTTCACAAACTGACTACCTATAATGCCATGACCGTATTGGTAAGATCATTCACTGGAAATTGTGCCAAAAGTTTGGATTTGAGTACAGCAAAAACCACTGGGACCATCAGGTTGAGAAGGTTTTAGAGAATGAGAAAGTCAAGATCTTGTGGGACTTCAGAATCCAGACTGACAGGCACTTGGCCCACAACACACCTGACATAACAATAGTTGAAAAGAAAAAAGTATGGTTCATTGACATTGCAATACCTGGAGATGCACGAATCGAAGATAAACAGCAAGAAAAAAATCACAAAGTACCGGGACTTGCAAATTGAAGTTGAGCGACTGTGGAAAAAGAAATCGTTTGTTGTCCCGATTGTAATTGGAGCCCTTGGAGCAATACCCAAAGGGCTACCTCGCTATTTGGAAATTTTAAATTTATCAGACTTGAACATTCTGATTCTACAAAAAACCACCCTACTTGGAACAGCTTAAATCCTCTGACATTACATTAACAGTTCCTAGGTCCTTGGTTAGGACTCGAGCTGTTGAGCTACCAACTAGCCCCAAAGGCTGTGAATCTCACCAAAGATTAACATCACCACCACCACCACCACCACCACCACCACCACCACCACCACCACCATCATCATCATCATCATCATCATCATCATCATCATCATCATCATCATCATCATCCTCAACAACTGTAGATGAGAAAGACAAAAAAAAGTCTGGCTAGTGGGCATGGCAGTACCTGGAGACAGCAATAGAGACAAGAAGATGATAAATATAAAGATAAGATGATAGTTGGACTAGAAGACCTCCAAGGTCCCTTCCAACTCTACTATTTTATGTTCTAAAATACAAATACCTGCAAATAGAAATAGAACAACTGTGGCAAAAGAAAGCAAAAATAGAACCAGGTGCCTTGGGTGCAATCCCAAAACATCTGGAACAACAGTTGAACATTACTGACATTGACAAATTCGCCACCAGTCAATTGCAAAAGGCAGCTTCACTCAAAACATCCTGCAGTCCAGTGGTGGGTTCTTATCGGTTCGGACTGGTTTGGTCGAACCAGTAGTGGGTTTGGCAGCCTGGACCGCTGGAACCAGCAGTGACCCAAACCTGCCACGCCCCCGAACTGGTTCTCCTAAGGTGCTGGCATCTTGATTGTGCAATTTTCATTGCACAAATGTAATTCTTTATCATTTTTTAACGTTTTGCACATGCACAGACCTATTTATATGCAAATGCGCACGCCCGCGGAGCAAACTTTTTTCGTGCAGTAATGCCGGCAGTAATGCTGCAGTCATATTTCAATACCATCAAGCATCCACATCTGCCTATTCAAGGTCCTTGGGAAGGACTTGATAGGTACATTAAAAAATGCCAAATCCAGTCTGAACATCTGGCTGACTGTGTGACAAACCACAATAATAATAATAACAATGTTAAGTTTTGTCCCTTTGTGAGACAATTACAAATGGTTGTGTCGAAAACTCTTTTGTGTGTGTGTGTGTGTGAAATGCCACTGACTAATGACCTTTTTGGCAAATCTCACCGCCATTTGAAATGCTGAACTTTATATAAATAGCTCCAAAGGCTCGAAGGTACATTATGAGCTGATGCCCTGCAGGGTTGATGATAGATTTGACACCATCTATTTTTATTAAGTTCCAATCCATTTTTCAAACCTGGAAAAAAGAAAATCTCCAGTTCTTGCACCCTCCTTTCTTTGCCCATAAAAACCATCTGGTCCCTCAGAAGATGTTTAGAAAACTATCTCCTAAGGTCTACTCCTCTACCAAAGACCTACTCCTAAGACAGTAGATCTTTGGTACTAAATGTCAACTCGTGAGGTTTCCCTGACCTGCTCCTGAGTTGCCATGGGCAGGGCGATGGGAAATTGTGCCTCGCAGCTGCACCAAGGAATCTACTCCTCAGTCATAACAAGATACATTTCTGGCTGACCAAGTCAAGGCCATCTCTGTGGATTCCAGCAAAGCCTGGAAGGGAATGACTTCTGCAATCCACGAAATTACCTTGTTGGGGAATGTGACCGGGTGGGGAGGGGGAAACCGGGTCAGAGGCAAGGCATGAAGGGGGTGAAGTTGGCTTCACCTAGGTAATGCTGACATGGTGCTCCTAATAAAAGACTGGATTTTTATTGCTGGGCGGCTCAAGACTCTTGATTGCATTAGGGCAACCCTGACACTAAACATTAGGGAAGATCAAGACTAATTCTATCTGCATGCCTTCATTATTCCCTACTCAGAGACTATATTTCGTAGAACCCAGATACTATCCTTCTACTCGAGTTCTAGAATAGCCCTTTGCAAGCTTTGCATTTTCCCCTTCCACAACAAGCCACTCTTACTCTTAAAACTCTTATTCAAGAGGTAGAATAAAAATGCAATCCTCACTATCATGATCTTCATTAAGTGACCCCATAATCCAGTGGTGAAATTCAATTTTTTTTAAACTATCGGTTCTGTGGACGTGGTTTGGTGGGCATGGCAGGGGAAGGATACTGTAAAATCCCCATTCCCAACCTACTCTGGGGAGAGCAAGAGGTGTCATTTGCCGGTTCTCCGAACTATTCAAAATTTCTGCTACCGGTTCTCCAGAACCTGCTGAATTTCACTCCTGCCATAATCCCTTGCCAGGTAGAGTCTGGCCAACTGAATGCAGATGAGAATTTATTGGCCTTCTTGTCACCAATGTGGAGTTATATCCAGCAGATATAACTTGAGGACAACCTGTATTCAACCCAGTTATGAACAGGCCTCAGCCCTGGGGTTGGGGACCCCTGCTATAATAGATCAGATCAGAAACGTCAGTTCCTTTAGCTTAGGTTATACAGCTGTAGAAAACTTTATATTTCAGATGACAACTCCCATCACACCAATTATGGGCCATGCACACAGTGCTTGGTCGGCCACAGGTCACCATCACAGTTTCTCTTGGATTTCAGAGAGGAATCTTTCTCAACCGTAGCCTTGCTGAAAATCAAGACAGGACGGCATGCACAACATCTGTTCTTTCCTTCTCTATTAGGACTTTCTGCTGGTAAGTGGCCAAGGTTAATTGACTTCCCTACCTGAAAATTTCCTTCCAAGACTTCATCCATAAATAATGCTGAGAAACATTTTCCTTGGTATTACTACAATGGGAAAGTGTTTCCTATTCAGCCGTGGCATTTAACTTTCACTGTAGTAAACAAGATTTGGCAGTAAGTGAAAACTGATTAAGTATCATCAGCCAACATTTAACAGTACCTGAGTAATATCAATCAATATTGGACATTTTTTAACTAGTATATGTGTGTATGTGTATGTGTGACTGTGTGGGCACAGGCACTTTTTAACAAAATAAAATTTTGGCCATATTTGACAGTCGAAAGACACTAAATGTCAAGATTTGACAACATCAGTCGGTGGCTTTTTGGATGGAGGCATTGATTTATGGCACTAATTAATATTTAGCTCTGTCCCAGCTTTCCACTCTAGGATTGCAGTAACAATTATGAGCAGCATGGTGGCCTAGAGGTGAAGATGCTCACCTCCCACTCAGATGGTTGAGAGTTAAATCCTAGGCAGCAACAGATGTTTCTCTATCAGGATGCAAAGCAGAGGTGGGTTGCTGTCGGTTTGGCCCGGATCAGCCGGACTGGTAGTAATGGTGGCAGGAGGCTCCGCCCATCTACCCGGATGCTTCTGTGCATGCGCCGAAGCATTGTGCAGACGCAGAAGCGTGTGCAAGAGCGTGCTCGAACCGGTAGTGAAAAAATTAGCAACCCACCTCTGGTGCAAAGAGAAGATATCTGCTGTGAACTCCACAGAGGTGTCAGGAAGGGCATCTGGCCAGTAAATGCTCAGCTCCATTCAGTCGCCCCAACTCTGCCCCAAAGCAAGGGATTACAAAGTTGTAAAAGCAAAACAAAATTGTAGTAAAAATTATAGAGAGACGATATCAATAGCAATATTGGCATTTTGACAATGGGAAGGGACGGGGTTACCAAAGGGAAATACTTTCAGGATTTACACAGGTGATATTTTGTTCCTCCAGTATGGCTTTGTCATGGTTGGGCCCCAGTATGAAACGAACTACAAATAGTCCTCAACGTATGACCACAAGTGAACCCAACACAACTGTTAAGTTAAATGAGTTTTGCTCCATTTCACAACCTTTCTTGCCACAGTCAAGTGAATCACTGCACTTCTTTAACTTTAAGTAGCACAGTTGTTAAGCGAATCTGTTTTTCCCTTTGCCTTTGCTTGTCAGAAGGTCAGAAAAGGAGGTCACATGACCCCAGGACACTGAAACTGTCACAAATACATGCCAGTTGCCAAGCATCTGAATTTAGATCATGCGACCATGGGGATGCTGGTATGGTCATATGTGTGAGAAACAGTCATGAATCACTGTTGTAACTTCGAATGGTTTCTAAATGAATGTTTATAAGTCAAGGGCTACCTGCATATGGCAGATACCCTAATCCTATAAGGGGAGAATATATTTAAAAAGAGCAGAGAGCAATTCAGAACTGAAGATAACAGGAGTCATGACCAAAGATTACTCCAACAAAAATTGGAATATAGAGTAGGTGGTCGAAAGAATCTTGCTTTTAGGCAAGCAGGGGTCAAAAAAAAGTCAAAATGGCATCTATGTCTGTACATAGAAAAGTCCCATCTCTTTTTCGCATCTCTTTGGAACAATTGTTTGTTTGTTTGTTTGTTGGATTTATATGTCGCCCTTCTCCCAAAGGACTCAGGACGGCGTACAACGTAAAAAAACACATGTTACAAAAGTTAAAAAGGAAATTAAATAAAGTATCCAAAAACAAACCCAATTAATATTAACAATACAATTTTAAAAAATAGATTAAAATTAACAATTAAATTAATCATTTATTGTATACAAATGTGTTCCAAATTCTATATTCTAATATAGGTTTGATAATTTAAGTTTGAGAGCCAGGTTGCTCTAATGGTTAAGGCACCAGGCTAGAAACTGGGAGACTGTGAGTTCTAGTTCCTCCTTAGACATGAAAGCTGGCTGCGTGATTCTGGGCCAATCACCACGAGACTGTGAGTTCTAAACCCGCCTTAGGCATGAAAAACAGCTGAGTGACTTTGGGCCAATCACCAGGAGATTTTGAGTTCTAGTCCCGCCTTCGCATGAAAGCTGGCTGGGTGACTTTAGGCTAATCACTCTGTCTCAACTCAACACATCTCACAGGGTTGATGTTGTGGTGGAAATAGGAGGAGGAAGGTACGTTGGATATGTTCATTAACTTGAGTAAAAATAATAAAGACGGGAAATGAATGAATTAAATAGGTGAAATTAATAGGGAAATCATTTAAAGATGTCAATATAATGCTAAGTGATGCACCAAAGTTTTGTCTTTGAGAAACTGGGTTATACCAGGTAGGAAACAGTGTGCAAAGAATTGCTTTGAAAAACTAGAAAAGTAGTCATGGATGCAGGATATTTATTTATTGAGAGCCGAGGTGGCTCAGTGGTTAAATGCAGCACTGCAGGCTACTTCAGCTGACTGCAGTTCTGCAGTTCGGCTGTTCAAATCTCACCGGCTCAGGGTTGACTCAGCCTTCCATCCTTCCGAGGTGGGTAAAATGAGGACCCGGATTGTTGTTGGGGGCAATATGCTGACTCTGTAAACCGCTTAGAGAGGGCTGAAAGCCCTATGAAGCGGTATATAAGTCTAACTGTTATTGGTATTGCTATTTGTTTATCATTCATTCATTCATTCATTCATTCATTTATTTCCCACCTTTATTGTTATCCTAAATAATTCAGATGGCCAACATACCTAATATGTATAATCTAAATCTGAAAAAGCTTTTTTTTTTGCACTAATGAAAAAAATGGTGCCATATGTTTTCTTTCAGCACAGATTTTACCATGTTTCATAACAATAGTATTCATATTATTTTTTTCTCATTAAATTAGAAATGTTAATATAATGTATAATCAGTGGCCCCCCCAGAGGGATTCCGGAGCCCAGAGTAGGCTCAAGGAAAGCTTCTGGAGTCTGGGGAGGGTGGAAAACACCCACCCACCCCCATCATGGTGCAGGAGACCAACTAGGCCACACCCACCATGGCCACACCCACCCAGCAACGGGGTAGCGAACTTGTTGCTGCAATTTTTGAAGCCCAATCATCACAATATTAAAAAAATGTAATGGCTCTCGAAAGAGTGTAGAGAAGAGCAACAAAGATAATTAGGGGACTGGAGGCTAAAACATATGAGAAACGGTTGCAAGAACTGGGTATGTCTCGTTTAAGAGCCAAGGTGGCGCAGTGGTTAAATGCAGCACTGCAGGCTACTTCAGCTGACTGCAGTTCTGCAGCTCGGCTGTTCAAATCTCACTGGCTCAGGGTTGACTCAGCCTTCCATCCTTCCGAGGTGGGTAAAATGAGGACCCGGATTGTTGTTGGGGGCAATATGCTGACTCTGTAAACCGCTTAGAGAGGGCTGAAAGCCCTATGAAGCGGTATATAAGTCTAACTGCTATTGCTAATGAAAATAAGGACCAGGGGAGACATGATAGCAGGGTTCCAATATCTCAGGGGTAGCCACAAAGAAGAGGGAGTCAAGTTATTCTCCAAAGTCCCTGAGAGTAGAACAAGAAGCAATGGGTGAAAACTAATCAAGGAAAGAAGCAACCTAGAACTAAGGAGGGATTTCCTGACAGTGAGGACAATTAACCAGTGGAATAGTTCCCGCAAATGTACTGAGGAACTATATTATAGCCCATATTGGAAATTAATTCAGAGACTTTATGTTTCACAGCAACTGTATGTTCCACATATTTTCTCACCTCCCTAAAAGTCATTCTGATTGATTTTATCTCCAGGTCTGGTGATAAAATTCCAATTACACATGGATGAGAAGGCATAGTTATTTGATTCCTTCGTTAATCTCTTATGACCCAACTTTCCCGGATGTCCTTTGATCTGAGTTTTACACGGAGAGAAGGTGAAAAAAATGTGTTCCTGTTCGCACCATGCATAATTTTATACGCTTCTGTCACAAGCAATCCCAATTAACCTTTCCAATACATTTTTGGAGGGAGCCAACCCTCCTCTCTGACACACTCCCAAAGGCTGAACTTTGCAACGGTCAACAAACACTTGATGAAGGACATTTTCAACAAAAGAAATGCCAGAGCACAAATTTATCACCTGCAAAAATTTCCTGCCTGGACTGAGAACAACAAGGACAACAGAAATATAATTGGATTGGTGCTTTTACCCAATAGATATTCCAAATAAATTCTCCCCTAAGGGACACGCAGGACTTTGCAACACTTGAAACATGATTTTTGTAGTACCGTTGCACTGGCTAACCAACATGGGTTTTCTTGCATTTTAAATTTGGTTGGTTGTTCAATTGTATTGCTAATAACCTACTGTAACTTGCATTGCAACACACTCTATATGGGGCTGCCCTTGAAGAGCATCGGCAAGCTCCAGCTGGTGCAAAATGCAGCGGCCCGCCTGGTTTTGTGCAGACCCCGGTGTGCACATGTATCCAGTAGTGGGTTTCACATTTTGTTACCACCGGTTCACCACACGCATGCCCACCGGCCTTCCGCACATTCACTTTGAATGTTGAATGTTTATTTTATTTATATGCCGCCCCTTTCCCCCGAAGGGGACTCAGGGCGGCTCACAACTCAACCAAGGGAGGGGGATACAGACAAAAATTAAAACAACGCGCAACAATACATAATTTACAACACACAACAGTCATACCATTCGAGAAGGGGGTAGAAGCTTTTTAGCCCCAGGCCTGTCGGAATAGCCAGGTTTTAAGGGCTTTGCAGAAGGTCTGGAGGGTGGTGAGGATTCGAATCTCCACGGGGAGCTCGTTCCAGAGGGTCGGAGCAGCCACAGAGAAGGCTCTCCTCCGGGTAGTCGCCAGTCGACACTGGCCGGCGGATGGAATTCGGAGGAGGCCTAATCTGTGGGATCTAATCGGTGTAGAGGCGGTAATTGGCAGCAGGCGGTCTCTCAAGTACCCAGGTCCAATACCATGAAGGGCTTTATAAGTGACGACTAGCACCTTGAAGCGTATCCGGAGACCAATAGGCAGCCAGTGCAGCTCACGGAGGATAGGTGTTACGTGGGTGAACCGAGGTGCACCCATGATCGCTCGCGCGGCTGCATTCTGGACAAGCTGGAGTCGCCGAATGCTCTTCAAGGGCTGCCCCATGTAGAGCACGTTGCAGTAGTCCAGTCTAGAGGTCACATGCTCATGCATGCACCTTCCGCCCATGTGTCTGGCCTCAAAAACATGCCTAAATAGGATGGCATAGAGCCGGGGCAGGGGAGGCGGGCCCATCTGCAATTTCCACTACAGGTTTGGGCAATCCGGTCCGAACCAGCTGAACACCACCTCTGCATGTATCACTTCTCCTGCAAGAGCTACATTGGTTGCTGATTTGCTTCAGAGTGCAATTCAAGGTGCTGGTTGTCACCTTTAAAGCCCTTTATGACTTGGGACCAGTTAATCCGAGGAACTGTCTCTTGCCAGTCACATCTGCCCCACCCATTCAAATGGGGAGGAAGGGAAGGTTATGGGTTCCATCCCCTAGGGAGATACACCTGGTGGGATCCAGAAGAATGGCCTTCTCCATGGTGGCTCCCTCTTTCTGGAACATCATTTCTCCCAGATATTAGAACACCGCCACCCCTAAAACTCTTCCGGAAGGTGCTGAAAACCTGGTTCTGCCAGCTGAGCCTGGGGAACCCAGAGTGGGATGGAGCCCATTAAATGGCTTGTGTGATCTCCTGTCATTGGGGCAGGGGTGGGAGGGGGGTGATTTTGTTATATTGTACTACGTTAATTTATTTGATTCTTTTTATTAGTTTTTTATTGTTTTCAATGTGGTTTTGTATTCTGTAACCCACCTTGAGTCGCCATGGGCAAATAGGCGGCAAAATAAATTCAAGGAAGGAAGGAAGGAAGGAAGGAAGGAAGGAAGGAAGGAAGGAAGGAAGGAAGGAAGGAAGGAAGGAAGGAAGGAAGGAAGGAAAAAAGGAGAGAAAGAAAGAAAAAAGAAAGACAGAAAAAAGAAAAAAGGAAGGAAATAAGGAAGGAAGGAAGGAAGGAAGGAAGGGAAAAAAGGACAGAACGAAAGAAAAAAGAAAGAAAGAAAAAAGAAAGAAAGAAAAAAGAAAGAAAGAAAAAAGGAAGGAAATAAGGAAGGAAGGAAAAAAGGACAGAATGAAAGAAAGAAAAAAGGAAGAAAAAAGGAAGAAAACAAGGAAGGGAAGGAAGGAAGGAAGGGAAAAATGACAGAAAGAAAGAAAGAAAAAAGAAAAAAACGAAGAAAATAAAGAAGGGAAGGAAATAAGGAAGGAAGGAAGGAAGGAAGGAAGGAAGGAAGGAAGGAAAAAAAGGAGAGAAAGAAAGAAAAAAGAAAGACAGAAAAAAGAAAAAAGGAAGGAAATAAGGAAGGAAGGAAGGAAGGGAAAAAAGGACAGAACGAAAGAAAAAAGAAAGAAAGAAAAAAGAAAGAAAGAAAAAAGAAAGAAAGAAAAAAGAAAGAAAAAAAGGAAGGAAATAAGGAAGGAAGGAAGGAAAAAAGGACAGAATGAAAGAAAGAAAAAAGGAAGAAAACAAGGAAGAAAACAAGGAAGGGAAGGAAGGAAGGAAGGGAAAAATGACAGAAAGAAAGAAAGAAAAAAGAAAAAAGGAAGAAAATAAAGAAGGGAAGGAAATAAGGAAGGAAGGAAGGAAGGAAGGAAGGAAGGGAAACTTGCCATAAATTTTATCCTTCAAGAAAAAAAGCCTCTCTTTCAGAAACCAGGACTGGCATGAGAGCATGAGATATATATTGTAGAGAACACTTTTGTTTTTAGCTGTTCTCAAGCCTCCATGAGCAAAGCAAAATATTTAGCACAAATTTATCCCAAAGCAAACCTTGGGAAACGCAGAGCACGTCTCTTACCCATAGACATTTTAATGTTTTTTTCCCACTTTGCAAATGTTTCTTTTACTTTTGTAGGATCCAATCTGGGTCGGTCACTGAGACTAGAGGTTTCGTCTTCTTGAGCTTTCGGACTCATGCTGTGACCCATCTTCAGGGAATTTCTCTCTAGCAAAATGTGTAGTTTGGGCTGTTCTGTGTGTGGTATTTATGTGATGCCTATCGTATGTGGCTTTTTTAGATTTTGATTGGGGTGCTGTTAGCTGGTTATTAAGACTTTGGCTGTCGTTTGTTTGTGCTGCCCAGCCCTGGCCTTCTAAGTACTTGATAGGCTGGTGGTAAATCAGCACTCCTGTTGACTGACAAAGGGCTTGTTTCCCAATCACCTCCCAGGCTGTTTTTGTGCTTGCTCGTCCAACAATCTTAGTAGCTGCAAAATTGAATGTGTGTCCTTGTTCATTACGGTGTGACGCTACCAATGAATCTGGGTCTCCTCATCTGACCACTCGCTTGTGTTCTTGCAATCTGGTGGTTACTCCCCCGTCTGTCCTATATAGTCACAGAGACATTCCATGCATGGAATCTGATCAGGGGCAGTCTTCAAATACTGCAGCAATGGGTTTACTGTCCCGTTTCTGGGTGGGCATGGCCATGGTGACCATGGCCTAGTTGGCCTCCTGCACCACGGCTGGGGTGAGAGGGCATTTTTCACCCTCCCCAGGCTCCGGAGGCTTTCCTCAAGCCTCTAGGAGAGTGAAAACTGCTTCCCCGGGCTCCGGAGGCCCTCTAGAAGCCAGAAACAGGCCCGTTTCCAGACTTCTAGAACCTCTAGTGGGTCGTCTCCCCCCCCCCCCCCCCCGAGCACTTACCTGACATGATGAATGGGCCGCATAGAGATTCCTGGCAGATTTGATCTCAAATTTTGATTGGCTGGAGAAAAGTATGCATTTAATAAAACTGGGATTTCCATCTAAAGTTTGTAGTTCGCCCCCAAAAAAATCTCCTCTCTGGGAAGTTTGCTGTTCGTTAGAAAGTCCATTATAAATTTAATTTCCTTTGATGAGAGGGGAAGCTATTGAAGCATGGATCCTAGGCTCAGGGAGTGAGCAGATGAAACGTTTTATTGCTAGAAAGCTGTTAGTGGGTGCAACTCTAATTTGTTTTACTGCTGTTTGTTTCTCCATTTTTTTTCATCTTTGAATCTTCATTTGTTTTACTGAATTTTATACAATGAACTGGTTATTTAGCTATCTCAGCAGCTTCACGGAGAAATGTGAAATAAACTTCTTAGAATGAAAATGAAAAAATATATATATTTTAACAAGAAAGAAGCCTTTAAAGGCATTGTTCCAAACAAAGTTTTAATTTTTTTAACTGGCTCCCTGTGAAATCACAGGCACTTCATTAGCACAACTAATTTACTTGGATTGGGGCCAACAAACAAAGACTATTTCTCCTTATACACCAAATGGTTCATTTTGTAAGTCCACAACCAGTGCCACGTAACCATCAAATCTTCGAGTGCATTGACTGGGTGGACATTTTTAAAATACCTCCATGGAATTTGGGAGGAAGAAAATGGAAACAAATATTCTAACGTTAGCAGTAAAATTCTAACATGCACTATTAGTAGCTTCCCACAGATGTTATAGTAGATGTAAAAGATGACCAGGGTAAGCCTGAGGAAGGGGTCAAATATGTCATAAATCATAAGCCCTTGCACATCCACTAGAGATCTAAATCCAGCCCATCTTGAACGCTTTTCTTATCTCCCGCTCATTTCCCTTGACTGTTAGTTGGTCAGATTCTTGTAGCGAGCAATAAATCTTTATACTTATTTGAACTGCCTGAATCTCTTGATTTCCCTGGGGCTCGACAGTGAAGGTTCTTCCATGAGAAATAACCAACTCTGTCACAGAAGAGAATCTTTGTAGCTCAGGATTGAATTATGGGGTCCCTGGTGCTCTCTGAGCTTGGCTGTTTTCTTACCCAACTAAGTAACATCATCAGTACTGGAAGGGATTTGCTGTCTGTTTATATATACTTAGCCTAGTTCCTTGATTCAATACAACAGGTACAAGTAAAGGTTCCCCTTGCACATATGTGCTAGTCTTTCCTGACTCTAGGGGGCAGTGCTCATCTGTTTCAAAGCCGAAGAGCCAGCAATGTCTCTGTGGTCATATGGCCAACATGGCTAAAGGTCGAAGGCACATGGAATGCTGTTACCTTCCCAACAAAGGTGGTTCCTATTTTTCTACTTGCATTTTTAACATGCTTTTGAACTGCTAGGTTAGCAGAAGCTGGGACAAGTAACAGGAGCTCACTCTGTTACGTGGCACTAGGGATTCAAACTGCTGAACTGCCGACCTTTCTGATCAACAAGCTCAGCGTCAATACTGTATTTAATCAATGTGCCACCATGGATAAGCATTGCAACTTCAAAAGAACCATAGGACATAAGATACAAGGTTGGATTGGAAGAGTAACCCAAAAATTTGACCCAAAGATACTGTTTAGGGTAGCATTCTACAAAACGTCATAGGACATGAATGAGCAATTTCTCCATGGAATGCCCTAAAAATTTTCCGTTCCAGCACATCACAAGAGGCTGGAGGTCTTATTCCTTACATCTTGCGGATGTGATTGGTCAACTGGTATCACTAGATAATTTTTTTTATTTTGAACATGATCAAGATGCTTATCTACCCAAAGAATCCAGTGTCCCCAATTACCAAGTGTTGGCCTTGCTGTGTAACCCAATTTGCATGTACCTTTATCTCTTAAATTGCTCATAGTTGCCACCATTGTGATGAATAGTCTGGCGGTGGGCCTGTTTCATTAAGCTAATTAGCCAGGCATTTCCATAATGTCAACTAAAGGACTTTTGGGTTAAGTGCTTCGTTTCAGTGGTTAATGACATGGAAAACCTTCTTCCCATTAGCGTCAAGTTCAACTCATGACGTGCTGGCTAAGGAGATTGACGTCAATGGCCCTCAACTTATTGCGACGTCTCCTGTTCCCCGGGTCAAGAATGGCAAATCTCTCCAGATCATTTCTATGCTAATGAAAACCTACCACCCAAATGGACTTTCTTGGGGTTTTTTTTCCCTTGAAGACGTTTTGCTTCGCATCCAAGAAGGTTCTTCAGTTCTGACTGAGGAAGCTTCTTAGATAAGAAGCAAAACGTCTTCAAGGAAAACCCAAGAAAGTTCATTTGCCTTTTGAAAAAAAAAAACACTTTTGGGACAACCATGACCTGGATGATTGAGAATCTCCACAGATAGCAGCCTGAGCACTGACCCCCTAGAACAGTGTTTCTCAACCTTGGCAACTTGAAGATGTCTGGACCTCAACTCCCAGAATTCCCCAGCCAGCGAATGCTGGCTGGGGAATTCTGGGAGTTGAAGTCCAGACATCTTCAAGTTGCCAAGGTTGAGAAACACTGCCCTAGAAGACCTCACTCCAAATTTCTCTAGAATTTGAAAATTGCTCCTTGACTTCTATTCTCCAATTCCTGTTCTTTACTCAATTAACAATCCATGAGATCGCCTCTTTTTTAATCCCAAGCAAAGGAATTAGCTTGATGTGAGCTTGCAATAGTGGTTAAAGTGTTGCAGTGGAGAAACCAGATTCTAGTTCATGGCAGCTTGTGGTGGCTTGGGCTAAATCTCTCTCTCTCAGCCCCATCAAATCCCGCAATAAACTGAAAAAAGATATCCAGTTGTTACAAGAAAGGCAGGGTGTGACACACAAAATTAAGTAGCTTAAAGATAAAAGTTCCCCCGCACATATGTGGTAGTCATTCGTGACTCTAGGGGGCGGTGTTCATCTCCGTTTCAAAGCCGAAGAGCCAGCGCTGTCCGAAGACATCTCCGTGGTCATGTGGCCGGCATGACTAAATGCAGAAGGGGCACAGAAACTCTGTTATCTTCCCACCAAAGGTGGTTCCTATTTTTCTACTTGCATTTTTTATGTGCTTTCGAACTGCTAGGTTGGCAGAAGCTGGGACAAGTAACGGGAGCTCACTCCATTACACAGCGCTAGGGATTCGAACCGCCGAACTGCCGACCTTTCTGATCGACAAGCTCAGCGTCTTAGCCCCTTGTAATGGGATCATACAGATGTTTAAATCTGCAGATGGAGCAAGCAGTTGCCTAAAAGACATGAAAAGACTTACCTTTAGTCTATCATGGAATCCACACAATATAATACATCATTAGCCTTTTAATTATTATGAGGTATGCAAACATATTATGGTAATAGACACGATACACTGCTTAAACAATTAATTAATAATGGCTGTCTTCCCAAATACAGTTGCTGGGCTATATACGGCTAGTCCTCGACTTTCAACAAAGGTGGGTTCCTACCAGTTCGCACCTATTCGGTAGAACCGGTTCGTCAAATCTACCAAACCGGTTAGAAGAGGTTCTACCAGTGGACCCGGAAAGCAGGCCACACCTACAGAAGAGGTTCCAACATTTTTTTGAAACCCACCACTGGTCCTTGGATATGATTATTCTACACTATCATGCTCATATTTATAAAACTCAGTGCCTCTGTGAAAGGTAAGGAGGACTACTGCGTTTGTGGTGCAATCAGAACATTGCGTGTGTTGAAGTTGTTTTAACGCAAACCAAAGATGCCTTTTAAAAAACAAGGTTACATCATATTCTTATGCATGCCAGTGCTGTGTGTGATGTAATTGAAGGTGGTTCTGACAAGTGTCGTCAGCATCTTCATATCCGGTCACATGGGCGGCAAGCCACTCCCATCCGGTCACATGGGCGGCAAGCCACTCCCACAAAGAAGGCCACACCCACAGAGTAGGTTCGAACAATTTTTGAAACCCACCACTGACTTACAATCACCATTGAGCCCAACATTGCCGTTGCTAAGCGAGACATTTGTTAAGTGACTATTTCCCCCCATTTTACGAGCTTTCTTGCCACATTCTGTGATAATCACATCGCAACTGGGATGATTCACTGTTCAGTGAATCATCACAGTTGTTAAATTGGTAATATGGTTTTAAGTGAATCTGCCTCCCTCATTGAACTTTGCTTGTCATAAGATCGTAAAAGGAGATCACATGACCCCGGGGACACTGTTATTGTGAATGTTGTGGTTTTGTTTTTAAAGTGTTGTCTTCCCCCTTCCCTTGTCTATTGTGAACCACCCGGAGTCCTTCAGGAGTGGGCGGCATACAAGACAAATAAATACAAATACAATACAAATACAAATATTGTCATAAATATGAGTCAGTTGCCAAGCAGCTGAATTTTGATCACATGACCATGGGGATACGGCAATGGTTGTAAGTGTGAAAACCGGTTGTACTTCAGACTTGCAATATTAAGGTGTTCTTATAATAAAGTAAAATAAACCCATCTAATCATGTTTCCCCCTCTGGTTTACCTGAGAAGGAAGAAAGGAAAGACAGAGGAGGAACAAAGTCGATGGGGAAGCCTGCAGGAAGTTGCTTCTGCTCCAATCAGGGGTGGGCTGCTACGGGCTCGCCCAGGTTCAGCAGAACCCGTAGCTAACATTATGGCCAGTTCAGAAAACCTCCAAATCCCACCCCTGGCTAGCCCCACCCACCCTTCCCCTCCCAAGAAACTCTACGCAGCACATTTTGGATGCAAACTATCATATTTTTCAGAGTATAAGACGCAGCAAGATTTTGAAGAGGCAAATAAAAAAAAGTTTTTGCATTCTGCAAACATCCCAAAAATGACCCGTTTTTCGCAAAAACGGGCCTGTTCCCCCCCCCCCAGAAAAAGGGCATGAATAGCCTTTAGGAGGCTTGTAGAGTGCTCCTGAAGGCTAGGAGGGAACAAAATTGAGCAAAAATCGGCCTGTTTTTCACTCATTTCTGCACTCCCCAGCCCCCAAGAGCATTCTGAAAGCTTCCTAGAGGCTATGCACGGCCATTTTGGTGAAGGAGCGGGGTTTGGGGAGGCAAAAATGCTGTATTCAGTGTATAAGATGCACCCAGATTTTCAGCCTCTTTTTTGAGGGAAAAAGGTTCGTCTTACACTCCAAAAAATAGGGTAAGTACAGGGCCCCTGCAGAGGCTCAAGGAGGGGGAAAAATGGGTCTCCTGGAAGTTCCAGAAAGCCAGAAACAGGCCCATTTCTGGCTTCCGGAGTTTTTCCCCTCCCAGAAGCTTGAGGAAAGTTTCCAGAACCTGGGAAAGGCACCCCCCCCCCCGCCGCCCTGGTGCAGAAGGCTGACTAGGCCATGCCCACCATGGCTACACCCACCCAGCAACCAGGCAGAGAACCCGTTGCTGAAACTTTTGAAGCCCACCCCTGCTTCCAATGCTATTTTGCCTTGCCTGTGGCAATACTTTTTCTCTGTTTAAGTAAAGAAGCAATGACCCCAATGGTTCACGGGTTGTCTAGTGAAATAATTACAAATTATTTGGACATGTGATAAATAAGATCATTAGGACATTCATGAAACGTAGGCAAAATGCAGCAGTGGTCGACCCTAAATATTAAACAATAAATCCAGACGGTTGTGTGTAGGTGTCTGTGCTGTCTCTGCTATTTAAACACAGGAGGAGAGAGAGCATATAATGGAACATGGAGCCTCGTGTACAAAACAACAACAACAACAACAACAAAAGAAGAACCTTCTTACCTTCTGTATGTACTGCAGACACGTACGTCCAGTTGTACCTCTTGACAATGTCCACCATAGCACGGGCCTGCTGTGCGTCCGAAGGCACCACCCGCATGAAATACTTAAATAAAGTCTTGTCGCTCAAGTCCATGCTTGTGGCCGAGTAGGCAATCTGAGGTATGTTGAAAAGCTGCAACAGATTTTGGACCTGGATTGCCACGGAACTGGACCCGGGACCTATCACACCGACAATGGGCTTCTTAGAGCGGTAGAGAGACGTAGAGCCGTCGACACACTTCATCAGCCCTTCTTCTTCTTCCGCCGAGATGAGGGAATCGCGGATGAATTCAATGCTCTGCTCAAGCGCAACTGCCGAATGCCAGCACGAGTCCCGTATTTCGCAACCCAAGGTGATGTTGGGTAACAGAGTTTGATTCTGGTTGATACGATCAAGGGTGTGAAGCATTGCTTCCACTCTCTGGATCCCATATTGTTCTCTCACCTCTCCACATTTTCTCTCGTGGACCTTGTCAACGGATGGCTGATGATGGACCGAGAAGAGGGCCCCGATGATAATATCTCCCGGCATGTAGGCCACCACCCGTCTTTCATTGGCCTGAGCAGAAACCAAAGCACTAAAGTTCCCGCAAACATTTTCCTTCAAGAACCAGAGAAGAAGCAGAAAGAGCATTTTAGGGAGCTGTTTAAGCCAGAATTGGAAGCATGATGAGATGACAAAGGGTGACCCTTCTTTTCTCTCTTTTTTTTAAAAGCAATCAGCGAGTCTTTGGAGGAATCGAAGCCATCGAGCTGAGGAGCAACTGGGTGTTTCCAAGCATCTTCGAGACTATGGCCAACATCTTCTCATTTGTTCAGAAGGTAGGAAGGCTGCAATCATAATCTTCAAAATCTTTAAGAAAAAGATGAAGGGAAAGGTTATTTTTTTTAAAAAATAAATAAATGAGCACTTATAAACTTGAAACACCTCAACAGCTATTCTAGATAGAGCACCAGCTTGTTTTGATGCTTACTGGAATATCAATAGCAATATAGCAATAGCAGTTAGACTTATATACCGCTTCATAGGGCTTTCAGCCCTCTCTAAGCGGTTTACAGAGTCAGCATATCGCCCCCAACAATCTGGGTCCTCATTTCACCCACCTCGGAAGGATGGAAGGCTGAGTCAACCCTGAGCCGGTGAGATTTGAACAGCCAAACTGCAGAACTGCAGTCAGCTGAAGTAGCCTGCAGTGCTACATTTAACCACTGAGCCACCTCGGCTTGTCAAGGAAATAGAAATAGCGCTTACACTTATATACTATTTCGCAGTGTTTTACAGGATGATTTCGCAGGATGATTTACAATGTCAGCATAATGCCACCAATAATTTCCTACCGGTTTGGTGGGCGTGGCTTGGAGGGGGAGCGTCATGTGACTGAGTGGGCATGGGCATGAGTGACATCAATTGGCCATGCCCACTCAGTCACATGCCCCTCCACCTAGCCACGCCCACCAAACCGGTAGCGAAATTTTTTGAAACCCACCACTGAGTGGAACGGCTTTGCCTTCAGAAGTTGTGGGTACTTGATCACTGGAGGTTTTTAAAAAGAGACTGGATACCCATTTGTCTGAAATGCTAAAGGGTCTCCAAGGGGGTTGGACTCGAAGACCTCCAAGGCCCCTTCCAGCTCTGTTCTGATTGATATTTGTGCAAAGGGGCCTTATTTCGACTTCCTATCTTTTGGCCTCTCTGACAATACAAGCCTATAACAAAGAGTCCTGAAAAAGCCCAGGTATTACTGTTCACGTAGTGCCCTGATTATGGACTTGCAAGGGAGAGCCTAGCGCAAGAGTCTTTGGTGGGTGGTTGAGCTTTGGATGGCTTTGTTGTTAAATTTGAGCTCTGCAACAAAGCCCTGTCATTTGGGTGAGCCAAGCTCCGTTTAATTACAGCACAATCTGTTTTCTTCTATTGCAGCTCTTAACTGCTTATTGTATCCCTCCAAAGGCAATTCAATATCCTTTACAAATGCCGATGCATTTAAAGTACCTTCCTTAAATTAATAGGCTTCGGTAGAATCTTACACCTGAATAGAATTTTTCCCTTCCTGTACATTTTTCAAAGGGCGGCTTCCTATTCTTCTGGTTATTTTCTCTCCCCCCCAAACTGAAAATAGCATCACCATCCTTATTTGGCAAAGCAGGCCTCCCTTTGTGGGCTTACAGGTAGTCCTCTACCAGTGGTGGGTTCCGTACCAGTTGGAACGGGGCCGGCGTTGCCCACATGGATGCAACGCTTCTGCAAGCCTCCGCAACGCTCCAGTTGCTCACCGGAGTGTCGCATAGGCGCCGTACACGCCATGCACATGCGCGGAAGGCCAAAGGCTTAAAGGACAGGTAAGGAGCTCGGGAGGCCAGGTGAGCCCTGCGGAGCACTGTACCGGAACGTACTGCCTGCGACCCACCACTGTCTTCTACTTACAACAGTTTGTTTAGTGACCATTCAAAGTTAGAGCGGTACTGGAAAAGAAGTGGCATGATCCTTTTCACACTTATGACCCAGGGGTGGGTTCTAGCAGTCACTGTTGCTGGTTCGCTCATGGGAGCACTGCTCTTGATGCATGCGCTTGATGCATGCGCTTGATGCATGTGCTTGATGCATGTGCTTGATGCATGAGCTTGATGCGTGTACTTGATGCATGTGCTTGATGCGTGTACTTGATGTGTGTGCTTGATGCATGCACTTGATGCATGCACTTGATGCGTGTGTGATGCATGTACTTGATGCATGTGCTTGATGCATGTACTTGATGTGTGCACTTGGTGCATGTGCTTGATGCATGTACTTGATGCGTGTGCTTGATGCGTGTGCTCGATGCATGTCCTTGATGCATGTCCTTGATGCATGTACTTGATGCGTGCACTTGGTCATGTGCTTGATGCGCAGTGCATGCACAAAAGCACAAAACAAGATGGCGGCATCCTATGACGCTGCCAGGAGAACTGGTTCGGGGGCGTGGCAGTCCTGCATCGCTGCCGGTTCCAGCGACCCAGGCCGCCAAACTACTACCAATTCAGCTGAACCGCTTAGAGAGGGCTGTAAAGCACGGTAAAGTAGAATATAAGTCTAACTACTATTGCTATTGCTATTAACAACCGCAATGATGTGGCAAGAAAATTTGCAAAATGGGGCAAAACTCACTTAACAAATTTCTCACTTAGCAACATAAATTTTGGGCCCAACTATTATTGTAAGTTGAGGACTACCTTTATTTTAATTCACTAAGGATGGTCAGTGGGGCTGATCCCAAGGAAGGAACAGTTGTTAATGTATTTGGACCATCTACAAAATACAAGCAAAGCTGAAGGCATTTCCCGATTAATATAAAACTAGAGTACAAAAGTGATAGGAAAGGAAAAACGATTTAAGCTTTGGGAGATTAAAAAAAATAATATAATAAATTTTACGAGAAGTAATTAAACTAAAGTTTTGGACTGCCGTTCAAATTATTTGAAATTATTGGCCCCAGAAGCTAGGTCTTTAAGAATTTTAGATTCAATATTCCTGCCAATTATCTTTCGACACTGTCAGATGTTTCCTAATAGTATTAATTCAGCCACTTCTTTTTTCAGAAAATACTACTCTTGTCCAGCCACAGAGAGATGGAAAAAAGGGAGAGAGGGAGCGAGCGAGGGAGGAAAGAAATAGAAAGGAGCGAGGGAGGGAGGGAAGGAAGGTTGGAAGAAAAAGGAAGGAAAGACAGAGAGAGAAAGAGAAAGAAGGAAGGAAGGAAAGAAGGAAGGAAGGAAAAAGAAAGGAGGGACAGAAGAAGGAGGGAAAGGAAGGAAGAAAGAAAGAAAAGAAAGAAATAAAGAAAGAGAAAGAAAGAAAAAGAAAGGAGGGAAGGAGGAAAGGAAGGAAAAAAAGAAAGAAAAAGAAAGGAGGGAGGGAGGGAAGGAAGGAAGGAAGGAAGGAAGGAAGGAAGGAAGGAAGGAAGGAAAGAAGGAAGATCTAACTTTGCAAACTTAGATACAAAGAATCACCTTCGGTATATGTATACTGATAGTCCTTGACTTACAATCATTCATTTAGCAACCTTTTGAAGTTACAATGGCACTGAAAAGAGTGACGTACAATCACGCCTCACCCTTACGACTATTGCAGCATCCCCACCGTCACATTAACATTCAGGCCTTGAGCAACCAGTGTGTATTCCTGGTGCAACATCCCAGGTCCATGAGACCGTTATGTACAACCTTCCCAGATGGCTTCTGAAAAGCCAAGTCCATGAGGGAAGCTGGATGGGCTCAACAATTGTGTGAGTGAACTAACTGCAGCGATTCGCTTTAACAATCGTGGCATAAAATAAGGCACAATTCACGCAACAATCTCCTTGCTTAGCAACAGAAATTATGGTCCGAATTGTGATTGCAAGTCAAGGACTACCTACCTCTGGTTTTGTATCACCTACTTTGTGTTCACAGAAGATTTTCTGTGGTTTTCTCAATAAGTGTCAGTTTTAAAGTTGGTCTGGAAAGCTAGGCGCAGTTAATCTTTTCATGTTTCACACTCTCAAGGAGTACCAAATTGCAAGCTAGACTAGAAATGAAAAGAAGGACTAGGGGAGACATGATAGCAGTCTTCCAATATCTCAGGGGTTGCCACAAAGAAGAAGGAGTCAAACTATTCTCCAAGGCACCTGAGGGCAGGACAAGAAGCAATGGGTGGAAACTAATCAAGAGGAGAAGCAACCTAGAACTAAGGAGAAATTAGAAGAATTAACCAATGGAACAACTTGCCTCCAGAAGTTGTGAATGCTCCAACACTGGAAGTTTTTAAGAAGATATTGGACAACCATTTGTCTAAAGTGGTGTAGGGTTTACTGCCTAAGCAGGGGGGCTGGACTAGAAGACCTCCAAGGTCCCTTCCAACTCTGTTATTCTATTCTCTGTGTGTGAGAAAGACAAAGGAGCAGAAGCCACCAATGCAAACAGCCACCATTCACAATCTGAATGTGAACCCCTATCTCTAGGAATCTGATGGATCTTGACAGATGTGGACACTGGGCCCTCTCCAACAAAATTAAATTCAATAAGGTTTTACATTTAGGCAAGAAAAACCCAAAGCACAGGTAGCAATTAAGTGAAACCTGGCTCAGTAGCAGCAACTGTGAGAGGGATCTTAGAGTCCTAGTGGACAATCACTTAAATAGGAGCCAGCCGTGTGCAGCAACAGCCAAAAAAGCCGATGCAATCCTAGGTTGCATTAACAGAGGGATAGAATCAAGATCACGTGAAGTTCTAATACTGCTTTCTAAAGCCTTAGTAAGACCACATGTAGAATTCTGCATCTAGTTTTGGTCACCACATTATAAAAAAGATGTAGAAATGCTTGAGAGAGTGCAGAGAAGAAGAACAAAATTCCCTTTCTTTCTTTCTTTCTTTCTTTCTTTCTCTTTCTCTCTCTCTCTTTCTTTTTTCTTTCTTTCTTTCTCTCTTTCTTTCTTTCTCTCTCTCTCTCTCTCTCTCTCTCTCTCTCTCTCTTTCTTTCTTTCTTTCTTTCTTTCTTTGAAGGAATAAATGTCTAAATATCTAGATCCTGGGCTCCAGAAAACAGTTTCTTTTAAACTGCAGATGTTGTTGTAAGGGCGCCCACTAGCGGTGCCAACTTACTGGACTTGTCAGATTTTCCATTCTGCTTCTTTCAACTGTTCGACTTAGGGAGCATTTTATAAAGCAAGGGGAGGAATGATATTTGCAACATAAAAGAGAGGAGATAAAAGTCTTTTTTGTCTTATCTTGAATAGCAAAGAGAACATTTTTTTTTAAAAAAAAAGAAAGATGTGTAAAGCATTTAGCAAGTATCTCCAAAATGGTGCAGTGGGTATGTAATGGACACTACGGTATCTTCCTATGGTCTGAATTTAGCTGGAAAATACCCAAGTAGGTTTCTTAAGGATCTTGACATTCAAGATGGTATAAATTGCTACGACTGAGTCAACAGCACTGTATTTTGAGAGATTATATTCTATGGAATAGCTCCGTTAAAGCCCCGTGGACAATTTATGGCATGTCATAAAACCACAGATCATTATAACAGCAACAAACACCAAAACAATTTCATTACACAACATGGATAAATTATGGGATGGCTGACTACCCAGCCTCCAAGTTATCCAGGCATTATAAGAATTGGAATTTGACACAACTGTTAATACTAAACTATTGTGTTTTGCAATCTAATCAAGCAATGGACTTTTTTTTTTAAAGATCCACACACAGCTATTCTTTCTTATGTTCAAGAATGGAGGGATCCTGGAAAAAAAAATAGTCTCAAATTTGCATTTCCACCATGACTAATCATTCAGCAAAACTGTTTTTATTTTGATGCAATTCTATTGCCGGATGCATTACGATTGGCTAATTAACACAGCAGCTTCAATCAGCACACACTATTTTGATACTTTCCTTGTCTGGTTTGGTAAAATATACTAAATGTACAGCTCTAACAACTGCCCACCCACATACCCCAAAGAGAAAATCCTTAAAAATAAAACAGATTTTTTTAAAAAAACTAACTAGATATCGAACTATACATTTTGTGTTAGAATGGTGGCCAGGTAGGTCAAAAATGCCTGTTTGATTGTGATGGAATAAGCAGAAATATTTTTTTTCATCTCTGGGCTTCCTGCAAGAGACAGAGGCGTATGGGAGCAGTATAAAATATTACTATCCCATTTTAAAAATTCCATGACTGAGGATTGGAAAGGTGAGTAAAAGGAAATGCATTTTTCTAGACTTGAGGGATTGCTATCATTCTTGCTCTTTTCTGCTGACAGTAAACTTTCTATATTCGTTTCATTTTGCATTGCAAATAGGAAAAAAAATCAAATCTTGCCTAGCCCTTTAAAAGAGGAAAGTAAAATCCTTTGAAATATAAATCATCAGAATAGACTAGGTGAAGAGAAGGATCCATTTTTATACGAAGCAGAGAGACTTATTCTGGATCAATTCAATCATTTTTTAAAAGCAAATCCAGAGAAGTAAAAGCATGTGGAAAAATCAAGTGGTCACTCTTCTGAATATCAGTTTATGTACAAAAGCTAATTTTCTTTACATAAAGAAAATTAGGCTTTTTTAAAAAACTGCATTTTTCCTGCTACAAACCAATCTCTTTTTTAAAAAAGGAGGTGAAGGGTCTTTGATCCAAGAAAACAACTTGGATTTGATTGGGGTGATGATTTTAAAGCATGACGGCTTAAATTTTAGCTTTCATTTCAGTGCCTTACTTCATGGTTTTAATTTTATTTAAGCTTGGCTATTAACAATCATAGTCACAAGGGTGATTTGATTTAAGACCTGATTTCTTTTTCCTCCTGGTGCCGATCAATTTCCCCCCCCCTCTCTTTCTGGATTGGTCTTTGATACGGTTGATGGATTAATCACCTTAATCAATATAGTTTACACTAGTTCTTGCTGTATATAAGCCTCTATTAAGACAGAGACATCTAAAAGACCAGCAAATTCATGATGGAAGAAATTACATGTAGATGCCCAAATTACATGCCCAATGACTCAGAAAATATATATAGAGAGAGATAGATAGATTTTTTAAAAAAAAGAATAAATGACTGGAATCTCTTGAAAGCATCACATCTCACAATATTTCCAGATGAAAAGGCTAAAATGCATGACAGCTGGGGGATAACAGCAGTGAACTCTCACAATCAGTCTCTTCGAACTCAAAAGAATTTCCTGGAATCTCCCGTTTTCCATTATTAAGAGCCGAGGTGGCGCAGTGGTTAGGGTGCAGTATTGCCACTTCAGCTGACTGTTATCTGCAGTTCAGCGGTTCTAATCTCACCGGCTCAAGGTTGACTCAGCCTTCCATCCTTCCGAGGTGGGTGAAATGAGGACCCGGATTGTTGTTGGGGGCGATATGCTGACTCTGTAAACTGCTTAGAGAGGGCTGAAAGCCCTATGAAGTGGTATATAAGTCTAACTAACTGCTATTATTCGTTCCCAGGTTTTTAGCTGCTGCAAGTTGCTTTCTCTCTTAAGAAAATGCTATTGAAAAAGAGAGGCTCGATGAATAAGCTCTTATACCTGTTTCAGAATCCACCTTAAGGTTAAGTGTTCTGTGGCCCCTGAGAAGATGACTTCAGAGCTCCATTTGATCATGATTCATTTATTATAACTATTTGTATTATTTATATATATATCCATGAATGTTTATTATATTATAAATCATGATTGTTGAGCTTCAACCTCAATAATATTTGAGCAAACAAGGGACACAAACTCAAGGTTCAAATTCGATTTCAGAAAATGCGACTTCAGCAACAGTCAATGCCTGGAATGCACTACCTGACTCTGGGGTTTCTTCCCCAAACCCCTCAAAACTTTAACCTTAGACTGTCTACTGTTGACCTCACCCCATTCCTAAAAGGTCCATAAAGGGGACATGCATAAGCCCACCAGCATGCCCCTACTGTCCCTGTCCTACTGTCCCCATTTATTTGTATTAATTTCCCTTGTTCATGGCCATGTTTATACTTATACCTGTTATCTTGTACATGTTTGATGAGCTAAATAAAATTAAATTAAAAAATGATCGCTGAACGTTGGCAAGGTAATCTTAAGCAGAACTCCCCCCACAAAAAACCAACCCACACTGTTTAAAATGAAACAATCCTCCAAACTTCTCTCTACGTGCCGATATTTCTGATATAGCCTTATTCATTTCATAACCACCACCTCAACTTCCTCCCATTGTTAACGTTCAGCTTTTGATCACCAAAAGCTTGACCTTCATTATGAGAAATCATTTGTTTCACTGGCACTTAAGTACTACTTAAAGCGGGGTGGGGGACAGGTTCTCTTATGTTTTTGATCTTAGTGATGTGATGAGTATGCAGATAGTCCTTGACTTACAACAGTTCATTTATTGACCATTCGAGGTTACAATGACACAAAAGAAAGTGATTTTTTTTTCACGCTTATGACCATAGCACTCAGGTGATTTACATTTGGATGGATGCTTGACAACTGGTTCATATTGATGACATTCGCAGTGTCCCAGGGATAATGGGACCTTCTGACAAACGAAGTCAACGGGAAGGCCAGGTTCACTGAACGATGGTGTGGCTAATTTAAGAACGGCAGTGATTCACTTAACAAACGTGGCAAGAAAAGTGGTAAAATGAGCCACAGGGGCGCAGTGGTGAGAGTGCAGTACTGCAGGATACTTCTGCTGACTGCTGGCTGACTGCAATTTGGCAGTTCGAATCCAGCCAGGCTCAAGGTTGACTCAGCCTTCCATCCTTCCAAGGTGGGTAAAATGAGGGCCCAGATGGTTGGGGGCAATAAGCTGACTCTGGAAACCACTTAGAGAGGGCTGTAAAGCACGTAAAGTGGTACATGTCTAAGTGCTATTGCTACAGCTAAAATGGGACAAAGTCACTCAACAAATTTCTCACAGCAACATAAATTTTGGGCGCAATTGTGGCCGTACTACCTATACAATTTAAGGGGGGGCTGTTCCACATTTTTTTGAGCAGGCATCTCTCATGTGTGATACACACACACACACACACACATTTATACACAACAACGTTCAGAGAAGGAACACTTCCACTGAGCCAAGGATCCCATTTCAAATCTCGCCTTTAGTCAGTCAGAACTGGATTTCGTTTTTGACTGGCAAATGCTCTAAAAACCCTTCCTGTTACTAAGCTGTGAATAGATCATGCAGTTTAATGGGCTCCAGATTAGATCTTTCAAAGACCAACCAGATAATAGTGTAGAAAAGGAACTGCGGATGAAAACTGCCTCACTGCTGTACTGTCAAACGGAGGAAAAAGAGAAATAAAGCAGGAAATACGTCTGCTGGAGTTTCTGTTGGGGGATTGTAAACACCCCGTAGTAGACTGTTAACACACGTCACTATTTACACCTCTAGTTCACCAGTTGTGTAATGATTTGCCGGGGGGGGGGGGTGTATTACTGCTACAATTCTAATCTGATCTCCGTCCTCAAACCTGACATCGACAAATGTACCAATAAAAGAGAATATGTGTAGCTCAGGGTTGAAATGATAGCTCTTTGAGGCTCTCTGGGCTTAGTTGTTTTCTTGCAGATGTTCCATTATCCAACTAGGTAACAACATCAGTGATGCGGTAGCAGTTTGGAAAATGGAACGTCTGCAAGAAAACAACATCTGCAGGAAAACAACCAAGCTCAGGATGCACCAAGGACCCCTCACTGACAAATGTGCCAGCGCGAAACTGTCCTTGTTTTGAGATAATAATTAGTTTCACTGAAACATTAACTGTATTATATGGCTAAATTCCATAGGAATTTCCCACTCTAATCCAAAATGGAGTCATTGTCTTTTCCTACCTTAAAGGTACAGGTTCCCCTCGCACACATGTGCTAGCCGTTCCTGACTCTAGGGGGTGGTGCTCATCTCCATTTCTAAGCCTAAGAGCCAGCACTGTCCAAAGACGTCTCCGTCGTCATGTGGCCGGCATGACTAAATGCCAGAGGTGCACGGAACGCTGTTACCTTCCCACCAAAGGTAGTTCCCATTTTTCTACTTGCATTTTTACATGCTTTCGAACTGCTAGGTTGGCAGAAGCTGAGACAAGTAACGGGAGCTCACTCCATTATGCAGCGCTAGGGATTCGAACCACTGAACTGCTGACCTTTCTGATAGACAAACTCAGCATCTTAGCCACTGAGCTACCGCATCACGTTTTCCTACTTTACTTTATAACCGTAGCAGAAAAGCCGATCTCTAGAAATCGTTGCATTAAGTCAGCTGTAGCAGGGATCATGTTGAATGTCCCCCAAGTGCTTTTCCCCATTTTTTTTTTCTGTTCAGTTCGGAGCTGAAGAAGCTTCTTGGATGAAAAGCAAAATCTTTTCAAGGAAAACAAAACAGAACAAAAAAGTCCAGTTGCCTTTTGGAAAAAGCACCTTCCAGACAACTGTGACTTGAATGATTGAAAATCTCCATCGAGATCGATCATGTTGCCAGACTTAAATTTCAGGACAAAATCAAAAGTAGTTGTATCAGGTGAAATTATCTTTCTTTAAGCTTGCTTAATCAAAGAAGATTAATAGCAGCTATAAGACACACATTGACGTGTTTGTTTGTTTGTTTTGGGGGAAAACATATCTTTGAATACTATAGCAATATGAGGGAGGGGAGTTAAAATAGGGATAGAAATAAGAGGGGAATAATAGTATATGTATATGTTGTGTGTGTGTGTGTGTCAAGATACACAAAAGAACAGAAAAAAGGTCTAGAAATGAAGGGTAACAGTAAAAGGTATGTATAAACAATATGGAATAATGAAAATGAAATGTAATAACTAGGAGTAATAAGATTATGTTTATGTGTATTGAAATGTATGATACCCAGGTACCCCACCATTCATGCATTGATATGTATAAATAATATAAAATACAAATGTGACTGGGGAAAAAAACACACACATTGACAATCTATGGCTACTAGTTAAGAGCCATTTTCCCACCAAACCAAGAAAAGCTGGTGAGAAATATATTCATTTATTCCAGTTCTTAAGGCCACGTAACTATTACATGAATCTAGATGGCGTACAAATAAAAGAAAAGAAACAGTGGATAGAAAGGAGAACACAGCCAACCCTTTCAAGTAGTTCCAGTATAACCATGGAATGAGAGTTTTGGAAACAGATTCCTTGGGTGGGCAGGAGAATTTGGGACTGTTTTAAAAATTATCAGGGTTTGTTCCTCAAACTGTCTCTTCTTAGAAGTAGGGAATGTTGTAAGAGATATTATCCCTAAGTCTTCAATGTAGTTTTTTTTCCCTATAAAACTGATTTGGTAAGATTTGTGCAGATCGGGGAACTGACTGAACACAAAAACATAGATCTAGGACGGAAGCAAGAAGATGCAGCAAGCGTTCAGATTTCTGAGTCAACCGAATCAAATGGTAGTTAAAATAGCAAGACGCCCACTGCTCACCCACAAAATTGTCCAAATGATGCTTCTCTCTCTCTTTCTCTCTCTCGTTCTCTCTCTCTCTCTCGCTCGCTCGCTTTCTTTCTCTCTCTCACTAGTTCTGGGATGCTTGTATTCTTTTCCTAATCCCATTTTTTCTCTCTCAAAAGTATTTCTATTGCTTCAATGAGAGTATTCATTTATTGTGTTCATGCAACATAAGGTAAAGTTTCCCCTCACACATATGTGCTAGTTGTTCCTGGCTCTAGGGGGCGGTGCTCATCTCTGTTTCAAAGCCGAAGAGCCAGCACTGTCCGAAGACGTCGCCGTGGTCATGTGGCCGGCATGACTAAATGCCAAAGGCGCATGGAACGCTGTTACCTTCCACCAAAGGTGGTCCCTATTTTTCTACTTGCATTTTTTATGTGCTTTCGAACTGCTAGGTTGGCAAAAGCTGGGACAAGTAACGGGAGCTCACTCTGTTAGGCGGTGCTAGGGATTCGAGCCACTGAACTGCCAACTCTTCTGATCTTAGCCTGATCTGCAGCTTAGCCACTGAGCCACCGCATCACGCATCATGCAAAATGTTAAATCTGGGTTAACTGAAAGAATGTGTTGTGTATCTGACATGCAAAGGCCATAAATAAAATGATGGATGGACTACTTCATACAACTTGTTAAGACAATGGCTGGGCTTCTTGTAGCATACTAAATTATAGTATAAACTATCCAATTTCATTTCAGCTTGGCGTGATGTTTTGCATTATCCCATCCTATGAACTGATAAGGTTGACCCAATTATATGAGAGAAAGGGAGAAGGAGAGGAAAAAAGAGAAAAATGGAGAGGGAAGGAGGGAGGGAGGGAGGGAGGGAGGGAGGGAGGGAGGGAGGGAAGAAAGGAAGGAAGGAAGGAAGGAAGGAAGGAAGGAAGGAAGGAAGGAAGGAAGGAAGGAAGAAGACAGATCCCACTGTAATTGAGGAGACGCGGTCGTAAATGTGGAGAAATTAAAGGGCCATCTCGACCTATAAATTACCAAGAATGTGATATCATAGTGACAATAGTCTAATGAAGTGGATCAACATATAGAAAACAGCTTATATTTATGCTAAGTATAAGCAACCTTTCTAGATTCTCCATCCAACTTGTGGGCAGAGAATGGAGTGATTTATTTGTGGGTTAGAGAATGGAGTGATTTATTCAGGCAAGAGAGAATTTCTCTTAACAGTTTCTCAAGGGCAGGGTAACTCTTTATTGGTGAACCAGTGCATCAGTTCTGAAAAAAGCCTTTTCAGAAGGGTTCCTTCCTGGACTCTACCCTTGGAAAGCTGGGGAGGCTGTGAATTGCTGGAGAGAGAATGGTCCTGTGAAATAGAATATTTTCTCCTTGTCCTTAAATAAATGCAAGAAAACAACTCCCTGTCCATGGAATTTATCCAACATTCTGTCTTCTTTTGAAAATATGCTTTCAAAGCTAATTCTCATTCAACATACTGAATAAAGCAGTGCCAGTAGGGGGAAAAGAAATCAGACAAACATCTTCTCAGTCTGTGGCTAGTTTGTATGGAAGAGAATCAGGACAGTTAAGACTCAGGAAAAAAAAGTTGTTGCTGAAAACGGATAATTAGATGGCACTGATTACCTGCTGGGTACTCAAAAGCAGACCAAATGTCTCCCCCCTCCAAGAACTCCTAATTTGATCATAATTTGAGAAGGGCTCTATGTGTTTTTCCAACATTCCACCCAGTGACTTTCCTCTCTCTCTATTTGTTTGGCTTGGAGTTACATTTCGGTAGATTACTTTTAGCAAGTAATTTGAGGTAGATTTGCAACCGCTTGGGATAAATACAGCAGTGATGTTGACACACCACTGAAACCCTGCAGTCTAACATGACCACATACCAAGTGTTACGTTAGACAAGGTGATCTGGGCACACTTGAGATTTTGTGGCTATGTCTTGTTGACAACACTGGAACAGATAACAGCGTATCTTCACAGTGTTATAGTTGGCTGTCTCCAGTCATGCACAATGTGAAGCAGATGCAGTAACAAAACATAGCTGGGATAGTGTTGATCTGGATGAATCCAGAGACTTGTTTTTTTGAGGGTGGGGGAGAGGACTTCATATCCAAAAAAAAATTAAGAAAACAAGAAGATTCACCCATCCTGTATGGAAAGGCTGAATGTGGATTCTGAACTTCAGACTCCATGAAAACTGGAAATGTCCACCCAGCTAATATTTTCTCCCCTACATTCTACATGCAAGAGGGCATTTGATTGTCATTTGAGAAATAACTTAATATTATTTTCATTCTGTTAGTTTAATTAGCCTGTATATAACGATAGTGAATTTCTTTTTAAATGCAAAATATGTTCTTGGTTAATGGGAACATCGTCCATATTTCTAACAGTTAAGACAGGACGGGGAGTGCGTGTGTTGGTTGTGAAGAAATCAACCAAGTGTAGTAGACAAGTGTAAGCTGTTGCATAAAGCAACAAGGCAACCTAAGATGGGACAAATTCTAAAGGCATCCTTCTATCTCAAATGCCATTTTCCATGAGTTGCAATCAAGAAGAGGTATCGCGCCATGTCCCTCAGTGTATAGGAAGCGGCCCCCTCCTCTAAACCTTATCCAAGTGCCGCAAAATTACAGACGTAACACAACATCGCAACTTCCCCGGCTCTCTTTCGCCCAACTTTGCCCAATAGCGGCTGCTGGGGTGCTGTCCGTGGTGCTGAACAGCCGATTAAGACGATCATCGAGGCCGGCGTCTCCCCGTTAGGCAATGGAATAATCTAAGGGTTGGGGGCTGTGGCATCCATGACAACTACTGCGTTCCTCGATGTGTGTGTGTGTGTGTGTGTCTGTGTGTGTCTGTGTGAGAGTTTGTTTTCGTTACTGTCTGTATCCTTGCTGCTGCTCTACCGTTTATTCGCTTTTATCACACCATCTGCACCAGATTTTTCAAACATAGAAGTGCTTGGGATACAACCTCCATCCTTCCGAATCCCCATCCCAGGTTGGCTGGAGAGGGTGGGAATTGAAGTCTGAGCATAGCTAGAGGACAACCCGGTTTGTGCAGACTGACCTACACCCAGGAGCTGCGCCTAGCTCGGGGTTTCTACCGTCCCTAGCCCTTGCGGCTGGGCATTCCCTAAGTGGTCTGCTACGTTGACCCTTCCTCGCTTCAGAGGTAGACAGCCCCCGAGAAGTGATCTATTCGATTTCAACCTCCACTCCCACCCCCACCCCGCCACCTCTGGGTTCACTCAACTACAGTATCCCTCGATCGCGGCTACTTGTGAAAGAATTCACCCTCCCGCCCTCTTCCTTTCCCAAACGCCGTTGTCCAGTCTTTCCCTTGAATCCTAAGGGAACTACCCAAAACGTGCCTTATCTTTGTTTCTCTAACACCCTCCCACTGCGCCCCCCCCCAAAAAAAATCCGGCATCGCCTACCTGGAAAACCTTCCCCCACCCCATGCAACGAGGTGGATTTTGCCCGCAACTAGCTGCATTCCTCCTCCCCTTGAGACCCGTGTCGGTTGTGCTCGGTGTTGCTTAAGGCCAGGGTTGCCTCTCTTTCCCCCCCACCCCCCCCCCCAATCCACACACGCTCGCCCAAGGACTGAGGTCCCGTCCCACCCCTAATGTAACCCCCACCCGCGCCGCCCGCCCCACACACACAAGCATACCCTACCTTAGCCCAATGCAGGATCCAGACACAGCTTCCCCGCTCGCCCGCCAGGCGAGGCAGACGCGGCGCCCCTGCCCGCAGAATTCCTTCACTGCTGGGAGCTCCGCGGCCGCTTGCCTGGTTCCTTGGTTCCGGCTTTTCCTTCGCCCGGGCCACGGTCCCCAGTTAACAACCGCGGCGGTGGTCGGCAGGCTTAGCTGGGCTTGCAAACTGCTGCTGTTTCGGCGCTCTCCGCTTCCCCAGCGGCGAAACGGGAGGGCTCGGAGAGAGAGAGAGAAGCAGGCAGGCAGCGCCTCCTCTTCCCTTCCTAAGCGAGGAGGAAAGCCCGCTCGCTGTCTCTCGCTCTCTCCACCGCCTTTGGCAAGAATCCTTCCGCCCGCCCGCCCGCCAGGTGATGGGAAGGGGAGAGCTTGGCGAGCGAGCGAGAGCCCCCGAAGCCCTCCCGCTTGTCCTCGCTTCCCTGCTGCCCCTCCTTTCCTCGCCCGCTCTCAGCCTGCCCGGTCCTCCTTTCTGGGCTGAACGGAGGCGCTGCGTTTCGTCGGACAAGAATCCCGGGGCCGAAATGCAGGAGGGGTTTGCCCGAGAAGGCAGGAGATCAAGGCAGACTTCAGTTAAAGCCCCGGCCAACTCTTTGGCAGCATGCCAGCCAAGCCATACCAACGAAACGACACTATAGAGCACTGCACAGCAAGACAACTAGACACAAGAACAGTCCCCCCCCCTCTCCCCCCGACGCCATCACTCTGCTAAACAAACAATTCCCTCGCCACTGTCAAAACTATTCACTAAGGCTGCATTACTATTAGTCTTCTCCTCGTTCCTATCACCCATCTCCTCCCACATATGATTGCATGACTGTAACTTTGTTGCTTGTATCCTTACGATTTATATTGATATCGTTTCCTGATTGCTTATTTGTACCCTATGACTATCATTAAGTGTTGTACCTTATGATTCTTGACGTATGTATCTTGTCTTTTTATCTACATTGAGAGCATATGCACAAAGACAAATTCCTTGTGTGTCCAATCACACTTAGTCAATAAAGAATTCCATTCCATTCCATTCTATTCTATTCTATTCTATTCTATTCTATGGTTTGCTTCAAACCTGGGTTTAAGTAAGCCATGCCTAATCGCCTTTACAAATCATAGAGCAGCAAACCAGGGTTTTCCAGCCTGCATGGGATCGTTGTTTCCCTCAGTAGGCTGAGCCAGTTTTGCAAACCACCCGAGTGCGTGTTCGCGCAATGCCATAAACCACAAACCATAATGGCTGCATTCGCAAGTCAAGCCAACAATATTATATAGGTAAAGGTTCCCATCACACATATATACTAGTTGTTCCTGACTCTAGGGGGCGGTGCTCATCTCCGTTTCAAAGCCAAAGAGCCAGCGCTATCCGAAGACATCTCCATGGTTATGTAGCCAGCATGACTAAATGCCAAAGGTGCACAGAACACTGTTACCTTCCCACCAAAGGTGGTTCCTATTTTTCTACTGACATTTTTTATCTGCTTTCGAACTGCTAGGTTAGCAGAAGCTGGGACAAGTAACGGGAACTCACTCCATTATGCGGTGCTAGGGATTCGAACCGCTGAACTGCCACCCTTCTGATAGACAAGCTCAGCGTCTTGTGGTGTAGGGTTTCCTGCTAAGCAGGGGGTTGGACTAGAAGACCTCCAAGGTCCCTTCCAACTCTGTTATTCTGTTCTTCTGTTATTCTATGGAGATTCTCAGTCATCTAGGTCATGGTTATCCCAAAGATGCTTTTTCAAGAGTCAACTGGACTTTCTTGTTTTTTTTCTTTGAAGTTGTTTCACTTCTCATCCAAGAAGCTTCTTCAGCTCTAACTGGATGGTGGGGAATGGAACCATTCTTATCTTTCTCATTTTCTCAATGTTCAATTTTCTCCAAAATGGAGAAAAGGGGTTTATGTTTAACTACTGTGTCATCACCACCGTCCAGACCTTCCGCACAGCCCTTAAGACCTGGCTAGCCCGTCAGGCCTGGGGATAAAGATAATCTGTCCCCACCCGAATGATGAATGAATGTTGTTTACTATTTTACTTCTATGTATTGTTTTGCGTTTATTGTCTTGTACCCTCCCTTCCTTATTTTATGTAAGCCGCCCTGAGTCCCCTCAGGGAAAAGGGCGGCCTATAAATTCTAATCAAATCAAATCAAATCAAATCAAATTTGTTTGTTCACATTTATTTACTTGTAGCACCTCAACCTTTGCCCCAAGAATTCCGGGTGGCGTGCATGTTTTGTCCAGTCCATTTATAGGGTGGCTGCATTTGCAAAACAAGTTTAAATCAGGTCTGGATCCTGGGCTAATGCAAACTTAATTAGTGTCAGCTTTGCTTTCAGTTTTGTTTCAGTTGAATTGTCCACAAGCACATATCTCGGCTGCTTTATGGTGCCATAAAATTCCATAAAATTTGAAAAAGACACAGAAAAAAAAAAGGAGTTTGGTTATTAAATATGGATCTGAAGCTAGATCATTCCAGTTGTCCTTTCACACAGCAACTGAACTCACAGTCCAAGATGAGAAAACACAACCACAATCATGGCACTATCATGACAAATCACTATGATTTGCCCCAAACAATAAGAAGCTCTTGGTGCTCTCTGAGCTTGGTTCTTTTCTTGCTAGTTTGGATAATGAAGGTTAAGGCTTGGTTTATTTAATTTGTATGCCGCCCTATTCCCGAGAGACTCAGGGCGGCTAACAATCTGAGGGGAAGGGGGGTACAAAATAAAAGTAAAAAGACAAACAATTTAAAAATACGGCAACATTCATACCTCGGATGGGGCTGGAAGATTCAACAGCCCCAGGCCTGCCAGAACAACCAGGTCTTCGTAGCTTTGCGAAAAGCCGGAAGGGTGGTAAGGATCCGGATCTCAACGGTGAGATCGTTCCAGAGGGCTGGAGCAGCCACAGAGAAGGCCCTCCCCCGGGGAGTTGCCAGCCGACATTGGCCGGCAGATGGAATTCGGAGGAGACCTAGTCTGTGGGATCTAATCGGACTTTGGGAGGTAATTGGCAGGAGGCGGTCTCTCAAGTACCCAGGTCCGATACCATGAAGGGCTTAATGAAAAAGGTTTTAAGATATTTAATTTAACAGCCGGAACAGTGAAGTGTGTAATGGGACAGAGCACACAGTTGTGGTTGACTGGTTGGAGAATGTGGGCTTCTGCATGAGGCAATCTATTTTATGATTGGTCGTTGGGTGTAAAGGGGGAGTTTCCCCTTTTTTCCCGCCTTTTTCTTCAGCGTACTCTGTAGGCTGTTGTGTGATTTACCAGACAATTTACCTCATGAAATTCCTGATTATGTTGTCTGCTGAAAATATAAATGCTAAACATATTTATTTTATACATAACTACAAGTTTGTGTCAGCATCTCTGACCTCGTGTGGTACACTTGGTGTGCAATTTCCCTGTCAAAATATCTACAAGAAAACAACAAAGCATAAAGAGAACCAAGGACTTCACATTTCAATCCTGAGCTACAAATATTCCTTTGTATCATTCTATCAATATTCTTTTCTATCAATAATAATAATAATAATAATAATAATAAGGAGGAGGAGGAGGAGGAGGAGGAGGAGGAGGAGGAGGAGGAGGAGAAGAAGAAGAAGAAGAAGAAGAAGAAGAAGAAGAAGAAGAAGAAGAAGAAGAAGAAGAAGAAGAAGAAGAAGAAGAAGAAGAAGAATGGCTGTACTGAGGATTAGAATAGATTAAATACAATAAAAAATTAGAATTAGCGGGAATATAGTTATACATGATTTTGTATAACATATTTAAAGTGAATGTCAGAGGTTAAGATTAAATTTTGAAAAAGGATGACATTAGATATGTCCACTGTTATAGTGTTATAACTATTAGAAAGATGTAGTAAGCATCGATTAACTGAAAAATGAAGGAATACATGTTGATATCAATATATATTGATATATACAAACATACAAACAAACATACAAACATACAAACATATATAACAACACTAGACTATGTTTGTTTAATGTAATAATGTTGATTTGTATTAATATTGGTTTTGTACTAAAATGAACGATACTCAAGACACCTCTCTGCCCATGCAATGATATTGATGATATTGGTGCATGTTTAAAAATAAAAAAACTACTCAAAAATAATAGTAATTAGGCTTTTTATGGTAACTCATTTATCCCTGAAACCTAAGAGGAAGATGGGATTTCTAGAACATGCTACATCCCAAAGTACAGTTTTTACAGTCGACTTTTAAAGCCCTACATGGTATCGGACCTGGTTACCTGAGAGACTGCCTCCTGCCAATTACCGTGGCACGACAAAACCACGCTCGACTAAGCCACGCCCGATTAAACCGCGTCGCTGACGTTATCAACAGGGCGACAACAGCCAGCGCAGAGAAAGAAGGGCGCTTTAAATAGCGCTTTGAAAGCAAGCCGATTCAACTTAAGGTAAGGGTTAGGTTTAGGGTTAGCTTTGGGGTTAGGTTTAGGGTTAGGTTAAGGGTTAGGGTTAGGTTTAGGGTTAGGTTAAGAGTTAGGGTTAGGGTTAGGGTTAGGTTAAGGGTTAGGATTAGGTTTAGGGTTAGGTTAAGGGTTAGGTTTAGGGTTAGGTTTAGGATTAGGTTTAGGGGGCTTAGGTTTAGGTTTAGGGGTTAATTTTAGGTTTAGCGTTTACAGCGTGCTTCTGTCTCCGCGCTGTTGTCGCCCTGTTGATGACGTCAGCTACGCGGTTTCGTCACGCGCGCTTTAGTCGAACGCGGTTTTGTGGTGGAACCGCCAATTACCTCCCAAAGGCCTATAAGATCGCACAGACTAGGCCTCCTCCGGATTCCATCTGCCGGTCAATGTCAGCTGGTGACTCTCCAGGGAAGGGCCTTCTCTGTAGCTGCTCCGGCCCTATGGAACGATCTCCCTGTTGAGATCCGGACCCTTACTACCCTTCCGGCCTTCCGCAAAGCGACCAAGACCTGGCTGTTCTGGCAGGCCTGGGGCTGTTGAGTTGTCCAGCCCCATCCTAAGTTGTGAATGTTGTGGACTTTTAATGTTGTTTTGTTTTTGTATGTCTTCCCCTTCCCTTTTTACTTGTAAGCCACCCTGAGTCTTTCGAGAGTGGGCGGCATACAAACTAATTAAATAACAAATAATAATAATAAATTAAATAATAATTTCGTTTAGTGACTGTTTGAAGCTACAATGGCATTGAAAAAAGTGACATATGGCCATTTTTCACACTTATGACTGTTGTAGCATCCCCACGGTCATATGATTTATATTCGGACGCTTGGCAACTGGTTCATATTTATGACGGCTGCAGTATTCTGGGGTCATGAGGTCATCTTTTGCGAACCTTCTGACAAGCAAAGTCAATGGGGAAGCCAGATTCATTTAACAACCTGGTTACTGATTTAACAACGGCAGTGATTCACTGAACATATGTAGCAAGCAAAGTCCTAAAATGGAGCAAAACAGATTTCTCACTTAGCAACATACATTCGGGGCTCAACTGTGGTCATTGGTCAAGGGCTACCTGTACAAAATTTTACTTTAGTTCAATGTGTTGAGCTGACCTTGACTCATCCTGGAAAGCTAAGCAGGGTCGAATGAGGTTAGCACTTGAATGAGAGACACCAGAGCTGCAGGCTACAGTGGGAGTTCAAAATTTTCTTCTACAATGAGGTTGGAGGCCAAATCAGGACTCAGACTGGACTTGAAAAGTCCAATTTAATTAGTCTCTTTTTCTTCAAAACCTGGGCTTAAACTCTTAAGTAGGACAAAAGTTTTCAGTATATGCAGAGAGATTCTCTACAATTCTGCAAAGCAGACATTTAATCTCAGTTAAAAAATAGTTTTAAAAAAGTTGACCTTGACCCTTGTAATATTGATTGGGCATCCAGGCTAGGGGACAAAAAAAAAGGAAAGGGAAAGGAAAGGAGATTCAAGCACTTAGTGTGTTGATCTCAAAACAGGTCATCCTGTTACTAATAACGGAGAATATTTGTAGCTCGAGGTTGACATGAGGGGTCCTGGGTGCTCTCAGAGAACACCAAGGACTCGTCAGGTCATCCTGTTTTCCCAAATATAATTTTGGCCATTTAAAGTTATATTATCCCTGTTACTGCTGTACTATTTACCACATAATATTATCCTTATGGTGCAAAACTGAGGACAAATAAGTTCTTAATCCTGCCTAAAGGTAAAGGTTCCACTCACACACGTGGTAGCCTTTCCTGACTCTAGGGGGCGGTGCTCATCTCTGTTTCAAAGCCGAAGAGCCAGCACTGTTCAAAGATTTTTCCGTGGCCATGACTAAATGCCAAAGGCGCACGGAACGCTGTTACCTTCCCACCAAAGGTGGTCCCTATTTTTCTACTTGCATTTTTTATGTGCTTTTGAACTGCTAGGTTGGCAGAAGCTGGGGCAAGTTACAGGAGCTCACTCTGTTATGCAGCGGTAGGGATTTGAACCGCCAAACTGCCAACCTTTTTGATCAACAAGCTCAGCGTCTTGGCCACTGAGCCACCGCGTCCCAGTTAATCCTGCTTAGTTCGTTTTAATTCTTATTCTGTATCTTTATGGGTTTTTTATACCTTGCTGTAGGATTCTTTGCTGTGAGAGACTCTGCACAATACCTTTAATACAATGGGGAATGCTGGGATGATATTTGACTTAAAAGTGCACATTCTAAAGTGCAACAGAAGCCCAACTATTTTTGGCTTCCCTGCTTGATGAAAAGCTTCTCAGCTTCTGTTTAATGCGCACAAATCTTTATGCCACTGGAATTAAAAAAAAACCAACATTTGTGGCAGATTCAAAACAACTGCCGTGCAGAAAAATATATATCCTGCATGTTGCTGTCATCTCAACCTTTTTCAAGGGAGAAGAGAATTTTGGATAAATGTTGTCTTGTATTAAGTTCCTTATTAAATGTGCAAGGAATGTTTGGGTGGATGTCCTGTGCAGTGGTTAAATGCAGCACTGCAGGCTACTGCTAGATCAGCAGTTCAGCGGTTCAAATCTCACCGGCTCAGGGTTGACTCAGCCTTCCATCCTTCCGAGGTGGGTAAAATGAGGACCCGGATTGTTGGGGGCAATATGCTGACTCTCTGTAAACCGCTTAGAGAGGGCTGAAAGCCCTATGAAGCGGTATATAAGTCTACTGCTATTGCTATTGCTTTTCACCGTATGATGAAAAATACTATAGCAATAGCAATAGCAGTTAGACTTATATACTGCTTCATAGGGCTTTCAGCCCTCTCTAAGCGGTTTACAGAGTCAGCATATTGCCCCCAACAACAATCCGGGTCCTCATTTTACCCACCTCGGAAGGATGGAAGGCTGAGTCAACCTTGAGCCGGTGAGATTTGAACAGCCGAACTGCAGAACTGCAGTCAGCTGAAGTAGCCTGCAGTGCTGCACTCTAACCACTGCGCCACCTCGGCCATGATCTGCATACTTTTTCAGACTCAACATACCTAGACAGGTAGTCTTCAACTTACGACCACAGTCGAGCCTAACATTCATGTCGTGAAGTGAAACATTTGTACGTGAGTTTGCCCCATTTTACGAACTTTCTTGCCACGGTTGTTAAGCAAATCACTGCAGTTGATAAGTGAGTAACCCCGCTGTTAGGTGAATCTGGATTCCCCATTGACTTTGCTTATCAGAAGGCTGCAAAAGGAGATCACATGACCCTGGGACACAGCAATGGTCGTAAATATGAACCAATTACCAAGCGTCTGAATTATGATCACATGATCATGGGGAATGCTGCGAAGGTTGTAACTGTGAAAAATGGCCATAAGTCACTTTTTTCAATGCCGTTGTAACTTTGAAAGTCACTGAATGAACTGCTATAAGTCGAGGACCACCTGTATAATTCAACCTCCTCACCTTAAAAATAAAATTACAACAAGGGAAGGGGTGAATGAATGTCTCCATTCATATTCAGTCCATACTCACTGTGGCCCATCGGTAAAACACAATTCCTGGTCTTGCTAAAGTTATGCAACCTTGCAGTTAGGTATCTACAAAGGAACGCTTATAAAATATGAGTCTGGAAGAAGAAAACCATGAAAATCATTTCATCCAGTTCCTTGCCAACAAGATGAGAAGGTTTTCATGCTACCCATAAAAAAAAATCTTATCCATCTTTCCAATTCTGAACACAAGTAGCAATAACAATAGCACTTAAACTTATATACTGCCTCATCGTGCTTCACAATACCCTCTGGGCTGTCAGCCTATTGCCCCCAACAATTTGGGTCCCAATTTTACTTGGAAGGATGGAAGGCTGTGTCCAATGGTGGGATTTAAATAATTTAACAACTGGTTCTCTGCCCCAATGTCCAGCTGGGTAGGCGGGGCTTGGTGGTCATGTGACCGTGTGGGCTGGGCCAACTCAACCTCACTCGATGGGCGCTTCGCCTTAGCTTTTACAATGTAATAAGGGTTAACCGGAGAGGCAGTTTCTGTAAGCAGGGCAACAAAGATTAGGCTAGAAACAACACCAGAATGTTTCCTTCCTGCCTCCCTTAAAGGATTAGCCCTGTAAAGTGGAATAAAACAAAAGGAGATTTTTTTCCCAACAACCGCTTCTCCCAACTCCTTAGAAAGTTAACAACCGGTTCTCCCGAATAGGTGTGAACTGGTTGAATCCCACCACTGGTTGTGTCAACCTTGAGCCCGGTCAGGATCGAACTCCAGGCTGTGGGCAGTGTTTGCCTGCAATATTGGATTCTAACCACTGCGCCACCATGCCTCAAGAAGAAAAAATGATGGACAGCAGTTGTGAACCTACATGCCAAGTATCTCCAGCTAAGTGGTGAATCAAAATACACAAAACCTTCACCCCCAAATTTGGCTGGATATTTTATTTCAGCAGGAGTTAAAAAGAGATGTTTTGTATATAAACAGTAGAAGCAGAACTGACGTTGACTGATGCTTATGGTAACTATGTGAGGATGGAAGCTGCTTTGCATGGGGTCAAAATTTTGATAATGGGAATTTCTGATTCAAAGGAAGACAAAGTTAGTTTTACAAAATATTTTTGGATAAATTAATGGACTTACTATAAGAAAAATAGAATTTAATGGAAGCTGGAATGGAGTAATTTACCTATAAAGGAAAATAATCTCTGAAAAAAATATTAAACCAACACAAGGCAAATTATCAAAATCTTTTTTTAACATAATGGACATTTAGAGCTAATAAATTTACCAAGACAATAAATTGTGATGCAAAAAAAGATAATTATTTTGCTAAATGATGCCTATTTTTTCAAGAATCGATAACTTTTCGATTTGTAAGAATGTGGCAACTAATTTTTAGAAATTGGGCATTAACTTAAAAAACAAAGAGACAAGAAAAAATACAGGCAATTTTAAATGAGATAAAAATGAAAGAGGAATTCAAGAAATTCACAACAAAATAATAAACTTTTACAGTGGCAATTGTCTTTGCTAACATAAATTGAGGTTAAAAATTAAATTGAAGAGCAAATATATTGCAGAGCATATATATATATATATATATATATATATATATATATATATATATATATATATATATATATATATATATATATACATACATACACATACATACACACACACACACATACATATACATACATACATACATACATACATACATACGTGTGTGTGTGTGTGTGTGTTTTATTTGTGCTGATAAAAAAATAAAGGGAGACTAGTATAGATCTATTTCAAGCTATTTAGCTCTCATCAGCTAGCCATACCCTTACTGGGATTTGAACTAGCTAGCTGATGAGAGCTAAATAGCTTGAAATTGATCTATACTAGTCTCCCTTTATTTATTTATCAGCACAAATAAAAAAAACCACAAATATAACAAAGGCAACAGTAAAAATATTGGGTTTCTGTCGTGATGGACTCTTGTGACGAGCCGATTGACAGATGATGGAAGCTGTTAGCTTCCTCCCATAATTGGGGCTTACCAGGGGTTGTAAAAAAATTTCTGGATCATTTGCAAATTATATATATATATAATTTGCAAATGAGCCAGAAAAATGATTGGCATATAAAATGAGGAAAGGAACAGAGGAGGGAAAGTGTTATTAAAGCTACAAGATGGAACTATTATAACAATCGATAACATAAAAATTATTTCATCAATATTATTCTAAATTATATAAAGGAGAAGAAATTTCTCTGGCAAAGGTCAATAAATTCTTAAAGAAGCAAAATATATTGAAGGTCAAAGAAAACAGAAAAAAACTACAGGCAGTCATTGACTTACAGTTTTCTTTTATGTGGGAAACGGATCCAAATGGCCCTTTGAGTGTTTAAGGTTGCCGACCCCTGGGCTAGGGAAATAAATCTAAACAGATGGCAGTGGACTAAACTTTGTGAAGAGGTTTGGGGCAATGGTGAAATCTAAAAAAAATTTCCACCAGTTCTGTGGGCGTGGCTTGGTGGTGGTGGGTCATGTGATTAAGTGGGCATGGCTAACTTTCTTTTCCCTTTTCAAAGCATTTTTTTTCCTTCTTGTTCAGGCAAATAGGCAGGAAAAAAATGCTTTAAAAAGTGAAAAGAAAAAGATTCTGACGATTGTGCTGCTCACAGCTGATCCAGGAGATTGTGGGAAGCTTTTTTTTTCACTTTGTAGAGCATTTTTTCCCTGCCTATTCCCCCAAACTGTCAGGAAAAAAAATGCTTTAAAAAGCGGAGGAAAAGCTTTCGACAATCGCGCGGCTCACGGCTGAGCCACGTGATCCTCAGAAGTTTTTTTTTTCTTTACTACCGGTACGCAGAATCAAGGACAATCATCCCTGCTAGTTTGGCTGAACCAGGCTGAACCAGGAGGATTTCACCCCTGGTTTGGGGGGTCTCTGGAACCATCTTGTAATTTATATGGATTCCAGAAAAGCACTACAGAATTCCTCCTGACTCTGAAAATAACAAATTGAAATTCACTGTGGCTCTACTAGAGACACCTTGCTAAGACAAAGACAGTGAATCTCATCTTGTAGCCTCACCCATTCACCCCTTATCTGTTCTTTGTAAAAAGTCTTAATACATCTTACTTCTGATTTTATTGTGAGTGGGTTTTTTTTCCCCTTTATCTTTTCTGCAGTGCCTGCACATTCTTATCTCTTTTAGGTGTTCAGTGTTGATCTTCAGTGAGAGCCACTATGCTGTTGTGTTATTAGCCTTTGTGCTACTCTTTAGTCCCAGACACAAGGAAAGAGGAAGAAGACTAAAGCAGGTACGGAGAGTGGAGTAAGGAAGGAAGGAAGGAGAGGGATGGAGGGAAGGAGGGAAGGAGGAAGGAAGGGAAGGAGGGCGAGAGGAAGAAGGAGGAAGGAAGGAATGGAGGAAGGAGAAGGAGGGAGGGAGGAAGGAGAAGGAGGGAGGGAGGAAGGAAGGGAAAGAGGGTGAGAGGAAGAAGAGGGAAGGAGTGGGAGGGAGGGAGGAATGGAGGAAGGAAGGCAAAAGAGGGCAGGAGGAATGGAGGGTGAGAGGAAGAAGAGGGAAGGAAGGAAGGAGAGGGAGCAAGGAAGGAAGGAGGAAAGGAAGGAGGAGGGAGCAATGTGGGGAAGGAGGGCGAGAGGAAGAAGGAAGGAGGGAATAGAGGAAGGAAGAAGAAGGAGGGAGGGAAGGAGGGTGAGAGGAAGAAGAGGGAAGGAGAGGGAGGGAGGGAGGAATGGAGGAAGGAAGGCAAAGGAGGGAGGGAGGAATGGAGGGTGAGAGGAAGAAGAGGGAAGGAAGGAAGGAGAGGGAGCAAGGAAGGAAGGAGGAAAGGAAGGAGGAGGGAGCAATGTGGGGAAGGAGGGCGAGAGGAAGAAGGAAGGAGGGAATAGAGGAAGGAAGAAGAAGGAGGGAGGGAAGGAGGGTGAGAGGAAGAAGAGGGAAGGAAGGAGAGGAGGGAGGAATGGAAGAAGGAAGGCGAAGGAAGGAGGGAGGAATGGAGGGTGAGAGGAAGAAAAGGGAAGGGAGGAAGGAAGGAGAGGGAGGGAGGAAGGAAGGAGGAAAGGAAGGAAAAGGAGGGTGGAATGAAGGGAAGGAGGGCAAGAGGAAGAAGGAAGGCAGGCCATTTAATTCCAGCCATCCCAGAAGAGTTGCCATCAGCGACTATTCCTATAAATCATTGTGCAACAACGATACACAAGTTGCTAAGTGAATTGTCACAGTGCCCTGCTTCTTCTCATTCCTTCTCTATGCTCTCTGTATCATCCCTATTAAATTATTAAAGGCCTCTCTTTGATGCTCCTTAAACACATTTTGGGCCTGTTTCAAATACTTATTTGATTGACACAGGCACACGCGTGCACACCCTTTGAAGTCTTTATAAACACCCAAGCGTGTCCGAATCTACATCCATCCACAAGCCTGCCCAGATAATTCAAAGGATGGTGTGATCTCTTAGCTTTGTAATTCAGCACACTAGCATACATCATGAAAAGTCCCTGTGTTTGTGTGTGTGTGTTTGTGTGTTTGTATTTATGTATTTCCCACCTTTATTGTGTTCATAAAAAACTCAAGGTGGCCAGCATACCTAACATGTATAGTTAGCCTATAACTGAATTTTTTTTTTTTGCACTGATGAAAAAACTCTGCAATATGGTTTCTTTCAGCGCAGATTTTACCATGTTTCGTAACAACAGAGTATTAGTATTATTTTTCTTCATTAAATTAGAAATGTTAAGATAACGTGTAATATATGATAAATAGGCAGCACATTGAGGTAGCTAAATCAAATTTCTATTTAGTATTTATTTATTTATTGTTTATAGTTATTCATTAGTTATAAATATTATTTATAACATTTAATAATAATTTAACAAAGTTGGAAGGGACCTTGGAGGCCTTCTAGTTCAATCCCATGCTTAGGCAGGAAACCCTACACCACTTCAGACAAGTGGTTATCCAACATCTTCTTAAAAACTTCCGGTGTTGGAGCATTCACAACCTCTGGATTCCCCTGATTTAATTGTTCTAACTGTCAGGAAATTTCTCCTTACAGATGGAAACTTAGAAAGAGCACTGCAAGAATTCATAGATTGCTTGGCCATTTGAGAGAAAGAAATCTTAATATCTGGTCTCCAAAGCACATGACCAATGGACATTTAATGCGTGGCACGACAAAACCGCGCTCGACTAAAGCGCGCCCGATTAAACCGCGTTGCTGACATCATCAACAGGGCGACAACAGCGAGCGCGGAGAAAGAAGGGTTCTTTAAATAGCGCTTTGAAAGCAAGCCGATTCAAGTTAAGGTAAGGGTTAGGTTTAGGGTTAGGTTTAGGGTTAGGTTAAGGGTTAGGTTTAGGGTTAGGTTAAGGGTTAGGTTAAGGGTTAGGTTTAGGGTTAGGTTAAGGGTTAGGTTTAGGGTTAGGTTAAGGGTTAGGGTTAGGGTTAGGGTTAGGTTAAGGGTTAGGATTAGGTTTAGCGTTAGGTTAAGGGTTAGGGTTAGGTTTAGGGTTAGGTTAAGGGTTAGGTTTAGGATTAAGTTTAGGGGGGTTAGGTTTAGGTTTAGGGGTTAATTTTAGGTTTAGCATTTACAGCGTGCTTTTTTCTCCGCGCTGTTGTCGCGCTGTGATGACATCAGCTACGCGGTTTCGTCGAACGCCCTTTAGTCGAACACGGTTTTGTGGTGGAACCCATTTAATGCGCATATCTGATGAATCATGTTCTTCCAAGTATTAGGAGAGAATTATTAATGGGGTACAGGCAGTCCCTAACTTAAAACCATTGATTCAGTGACTGTTCAAAGTTACAACAGCATTGAAAAAGTGACTTATGATCGTTTTTCAACTTATATCCATTGCAACATCCCATAGTAACATGATTGGACTCTTGGCAACTGGCCTCTATTTATGACGGCTGCAGCATGCCATTGGATCCCCTTTTGCAACTTCTGACAAAATGAAGTCAAGGAGGGAAACCACATTCACTTAACAACCGTGTTACTAACTTAACAACTGCAGTGATTCACTTAACAACTGCGGCAAGAAAGGTTGTAAAATTGGGCAAATCTGACTTAACATCTGCCTTGCTTAGCAATGGAAATTTTGAGGTCAACTGTGGTCGTAAGTTGAGGACTACCTTTACGTAATTCCATCAGTGATATATGAGGGGAGATCCCCCCCTCTCCTAGAAGAATGAAGTATTCTGAGAAATATTATAGAATATTATATTTCCCTAAGGAAGGAACTGGTTTTCCCAGTTGCAATATATGACTGTGAAGGTTGGACCATAAGAAAGGCTGAGCGCCAAAGAATGGAGGCCTTTGAACTCTGGTGCTGGAGAAGACTCCTGCGAGTCCCTTGGACTGCAAGGCGATCAAACCGGTCAATTCTAGAGGAGATCAACCCTGACTGCTCTTTAGAAGGCCAGATCCTGAAGAGGAAACTCAAGTACTTTGGCCACCTAATGAGAAGGAAGGACTCACTGGACAAGAGCCTAATGCTGGGATTGAGGGCAAAAGAAGAATGGAATGATAAAGAATGAGGTGGCTGGATGGAGTCACCAAAGCAGTCGGCGTGACCTTAAATGGACTCCAAAGAATGGTAGAGGACAGGAAGGCCTGGAGGAATGTTGTCCATGGGGTCGCGATGGGTCAGACATGACTTTGCAACTAACAATAACAAAAGGAGGAATGGAGAAACATGCTCTTGGAGAAAGAAGGGGACAGCCCACATCTTTCTTAATAGCCCCCAGCAGATATTTTTTGCCCATTAAGAAAGACTGGGCCAGCCTATCTGCAAAACAACAGACCTTCAAATCCAGGATGATGAGATTAAGACATGGTCCTCCAGGACATAATAGGATTAACCCACTAGCAGCAGAGCTCACTACATTGAATAATCCCCTAAGGACATTGCGTCAGCCAAGCTTCAACCAAACCTGGGAGCTCAGACAACCTCAGCTATGACCCCTGCATAGCCCCATGGGAGTCTGACAGCAGCCAATAGAATACATGTACTTCCACAGGAACAGGAAGTTCAAGTTCAAAGCCCAAGAGAAGGTATAAAAACCCCGCACTCTCTACTCCATGCTTCATTAAACCATCTTTCCAATTAGCCTCCATGTTTCCAGTGTCTTTCTCCTGGCTTGGAACTGAACCAGATGGATATTTCTTCTCACATATAGTTCTGAAGTGGGTTCTTAATTTGAGCAGTTGTTGCAGCTCATTGATTATTGACATGTCTTAATGCCTCGGTGATTGTGGGAATATGCAGGTTCAGAAGTTAAAAACGTAGATGTCGTCAGCAAAGAAGTTAAATACTGTAGTTGAATTTATTTTTTTCATATTGACTTCTGTAATTTCCAAATGAATATGCAGAATGTGAAGAAGTGACTCATTCTAAATGCAAGTAATAATGTGGACAAGATTCAGGCTTATCTTGTCTCTTCTGCTTAATTTGGTCATCCCAATTAATGACAGTTCAGCATGCATCCCTTCAGTCAATGGTATAATTCATTATTTCTAAATATTACCTACAGGTTTTGATGTAGAATTACTATGCTAAACTACATATATCAATCAATGCCTTTCAAATCAAGGATTGGCCTCTGTCTAGGTGAAAAATCCTTCCTGATTTGTAGGTATATATGGAGTAATAAGGCTATTAATTCTGAGGCTAAAATTGCTGTTATATTTTTTTACATCTTGATTTTAAAATGTAATTGGACAATTATGTGCTTAGCCATTGCTTACTCTTGCTTTGTTCTCCTAGCACAAAATGTAATCGTCTCTCGGATTTCATTTTCAATTAAATCCTCAACAACCTATTTCATGGTTATTCTGAGTTTCCAAAAGGTACAAACCAAAGGAGAATTTACTTAATGCATCTTTAGATATTCTTTAGATGCCTGGTTCAGCATCTTGGTATGAGTTTTAATTTCTTTTGTTTTCTATTTCTATTTTTATACATTCTCCTTACCTTTTTTCCTGAAAATTTTATCCAATTATCTTGATGTTTCCATTTTATCCCAAACGCACATATATCTCTTCAAGTAACTTAGGAACAAGTACTGTTGTTAGTTTCAAGAACAAAAAAACCTCCAGTCTTTTCTTACTTAAAATCCTTTTGCTGCCATTTCTCATGTTAAAAGTTCAATTGTCCTTTCTGAATAGTTCATCTGTTTAAGCTGATTCTCGTTTCTAATAATGGAACTCCTTGTGCAAAATTCACCTTGCAGCACTATGCAATTGTATATGTACGATTGTACAGTGTGAGAGACGCTGACTGTTTTTGTACAAAAAGTTTTCTTTCGCCATTTCTTGAATTTTATTAAGTACATATTTCCTGAGTGGAGAGGGAAGATTATAATAGCAAATATATCCATATGTGAAAATAAGGGTTCCCCCCTGAGACCTATACAGGGCGGGGCATAACCTTTTCCTAGGGGGTCACAGCAACACTTGTAATAACAACACAAATAATTCATACACCATTCGAAAGCCCATCAAAAACTGAGTTTATTGACACGATTTAATAGTCAGTATGACCACCATTAGCCCTTCGAACAGCATTCAAACGAGGTGGATAAGAACACAACAAATCTTCAAACAGTTCCGTTCGATTTTCCAGATTTTTCAACACAGTTTCCAAATTCATTCTCAAAGTTTCAACCGAAACAAATTTAACATTTAATAGCTCATTCAATTCAGTTTTTTATGGGCTTTAAAATGAGGTGTCGCGGAAGTTGTAAACTGCTGTCGATCTTGCTGTGACCCCCTAGGAAAAGGTTATGCCCCGCCCTCTGGAAAATCTGGAAAATCGAACGGAACTGTTTGAAGATTTGTTGTGTTCTTATCCACCTCGTTTGAATGCTGTTCGAAGGGCTAATGGTGGTCATACTGACTATTAAATCGTGTCAATAAACTCAGTTTTTGATGGGCTTTCGAATGGTGTATGAATTATTTGTGTTGTTATTACAAGTGTTGCTGTGACCCCCTAGGAAAAGGTTATGCCCCGCCCTGTACACTCTGAAGCATGGTTGAAAGAGAGATCTAACCCAGAAGGAAGGAGAAATTTTCTGAAAGTAAGAACAGTTAATGGAATAGATTTCTATGGAGATTCTCAGTCATCCAAGTCTTGGTTGTCCCCAAGGTGCTTTTTTAATAGGCAACTGGATTGTCTGGTTTTTCCTTGAAGACATTTCACTTCTCATCTAAGAAGCTTCTTCAGTTCTGACTGGATGGTGGGGAATGGAAGGGTTGATACCCCTTGCAGACAGCTGGTCATTTGCATCCTTTTAGAGAGTCATTGAGGCCCTCTGTGTCCTCAGGTTCACTCGAGTAGTGCAAATGGGTGTGTAGCCTTCCAGGAACTGATGAAAGGACTGTGTTATAGACTGGAGATTGATGATGCAGTATGTCTCCCCCCTCTGTTGAGAGAGTGCCGTTCAATTTTGACATAGATGGCCGCTTTCACCCCTTTGTCAAGCCAGCGATCCTCTCTGTCCAAAATGTAGAATTTGCTGTCTTTGAAAGAGTGTCCTAGTGTTTTTCAAATGCAGACAGACTGATGAATCTTGTCCGGATGGGTTTGTTCTGTTCCATGCTTTATTCTTGTTCGATACCCTCATTTCAGTGATCTCGGCTAGATGTGTGGATTCAGGATATTCGGTATTCCCATTTGGGGTGAAATATTGGGCACATTTCCAATATTGGAGCCTCCAAAAGAAATTAGGACTTTTTTTAAAAACATATAGTTGTTTTATTTATTTTCCATTTTATGGATGGTGAGGAATGGAAGGATTTATATTCCTTGCAGACGGTTGGTCATTTGCAGTTTAGAGAGTTGTTGAGGCCACTTGGAGGTGTGTCTGTGCCCTCAAGATCACCTGAATAGTGCAAATGGATGTGGAGTCTTCTCGATAGCCTTCTCGGGGTCAAAGAGGTCATCTATGTCAAAATTGAACAGCCCTCTCTCAACAGAGGGGGGGAAGGGATAAGGCATCATCAATCTCCAGTCTACAACACAATCCTTTCAACAGTTCCAAGAAGGCTCCACACCAGGGGTGGGTTTCTCGCACCGTTCCAACCGGTTCGGTTGGAATGGGGCCAGCGGCGTCCTCGTGCACACACGCAGCGCACGCATGCGTACTAGCGTCTGTGCGATGCTCCAGCTGCTCCTGGAGGATCGCGCAGGCGCTGTAGGCGTCCTGTGCATGCGTGGAAGCGCAGAACTCGTCAAAACTGGGTAAGGAAGGCGGGCGGGCGGGTGGGCCCTTCGCCGTTCCCGGAAGTTACTTACTTCCGGGTTCGCCGACCAACCGGTCCGCGGGGACCGCCGCGAACCGGTTGAAACCCACCCCTGCTCCACACCCATTTACACTAGTGACTCTGAGGACACAGGTAAACATCCAAGGGGCCTCAACAACTTCCTAAAAGAATGCAAATGACCCAACCTAGTTATAAACCTAAAACAATCTAGTTCCCTAACCTCTATAAACTAGCCTAGCCCAGTCTAGCTTGGCAGGACAAGAAACAATGGGTGGAAACTAATCAAGGAGAGGACCAATCTAGAACTAAGAAGAAGTTTCCTGACAGCACAATTAATCAGTAGGACAACTTGCCTCCAGAAGTTGTGGATGCTCCAACACTAGAAGTTTTTAAGAAGAGACTGGAACTATTCTGGAAAGTTACAGGGTCTGCTGCTCAAGCAGGGAGTTGGACTAGAAAATCTCGCAAGGTCCCTTTCAGCTCTGTTATTCTGCTAACACTTATATATTGATGAAGTGGCCAGGGTGTGCGTGTCACATTAAATAAGTCCTATTTGTCATCTGTTCAGTGGGGTCTACCTGATTTGGCATCCTTCCATTACTTCCTAAAGGAATGTCTTCAAAAATTGCTGGTGCAAATTGCTGAAGTTTTTTTATTAGGAATTATGTCGGTGAAATACAAAAAAGAATGGAAACCTGAAGTTTTTTTAATTAGGAATAATGTCTGCGAAATACAAAAAAGAAATCCAGTATTTAATACTCCATATAATTATGGCGGCAAGGATTGCCTTTGCCCAGAAATGAAAAAACATATTAATCCCAAGTGAAGATGAAATAATAAGAAAGATTATGGACTGTGTCGAAATGGATAAACTAACTAAAGAAATCTAGGGAAAAGAAGAATCAGAATTCTACCAGATATGGGATAAATGGTATAGGTCGATGGAGGAAAGAAACAAGAATCAATGAAGGAATATAACAAAACTCAAAAAATAATAGTTATGAGTAAAATAAGAGGGTTTAAGAATGGTGAAATCCAAATGAAATACAATAGAAGGGGAAATAATATAAGGTGAGCGGTGTCGATTGATGACTGCTATTATAAAAAAAACAGGAAGTTCCTGTTTGCACTGTATTGTATAAATGTGGTGTACATCAAATTTGTGTGTGTGTGTGTGTATTTTACATGTTTGTTAATAAAAATCTTTTTAAAAAAAGAAATTGCTGGTGCTCCATCACTGGGGTTTTTAAAGAAGAGATTAGACAGCTATTTGTCTGACAGGGCACAGGGCTGTGATGGGGAACCTAGGGCATGCGTGAAGAGGTGGCACGCAGAGCGCTCTCTGTGGGCACACATTCCATCACCAGGTAGTCTTCTGGCTTTGCGTGCACGCATGTGCGCCAGTTCGTCTTCGCCTGTGCCGGAAACCCAAAGACAAGCTGGTCAGAGCACGTGCATGCATTGGGCACCTGGTCTTTGGTTTCCTGGTGCGCCGCACCCACATTCTCATCTGGGCACTCGGTGCCGAAAAGTTTGGCTATAACTGACTTAAGGGGGGGGGTTGGGTCTTCTGCTTGATCATTCAGTTGAGCTAGAAGACCTCCAAGGTTCTTCCCAACCTGTTATTCCAAGCCGAGGTGGCGCAGTGGTTAGGGTGCAGTACTGCAGGCCATTTCAGCTGACTGCTAGTTCGGCAGTTCGGCGGTTCAAACCTCACCGGCTCAGGGTTGACTCAGCCTTCCATCCTTCCGAGGTGGGTAAAATGAGGACCCGGATTGTTGGGGGCAATATGCTGACTCTGTAAACCGCTTAGAGAGGGTTGAAAGCCCTATGAAGCGGTATATAAGTCTAACTGCTATTGCTATTGCTATTATTCTACATTCTAGGTTCTTACCAGTGGTGGGATTCAAATAATTTAACAACCGGTTCTCTGCCCTAATGACTATCTGGGTAGGTGGGGCTCGGTGGTCATGTGACTGGGTGGGCTTGGCCAACTCAAGGTCACTCAGGTCGATGGGCGCTTCGTCTTAGCTGTTGCAACATAATAAGGGTTAACCGGAGAGGCAGTTTCTGTAAGCAGGGCAACAGAGATGAGGCTAGAAACAACGCCAGAATGTTTCCTTCCTGCCTTCCTTACAGGATTAGCCCTGTAAAGTGGAAAAAAACAAAAGGAGATTTCTTCCAACAATCGGTTCTCTGAACTACTTGGAAAGTTACCAACCGGTTCTCCCGAATAGGTGCGAACTGGCTGAATCCCACCACTGGTTCTTACCCAAAGCCTCGTGGAAGATATCACTTCCTGAGGCAAATAGCCTAGACTGGGATTTCTTCCTCCACTGGCGATAAACACCAAATGAATCTGGCATCCAAGGCAGAATTCGTGTCCCCATTCAAGACAAGCAAAATCAGTCAGGAAGGCTTTGAGCTCTTCAGCGTGCTGGAAATAACAGCCTGGCCTTAGTTAGGAACACAGAACGGTCCTAAGATTAGCGCTTGCCTGCCAGACTTAACTCCTGTGTTGACACGCCAAAGCACAGTCAAAATCTGCTTCGCTAGTTTTGCAACACAACCTAAGAGAACAATGTCGTCTTTTATAAAAGGGCATTTTTTATATAGCTCTCCTCATACTTTTGCCCAGCAGGGATGATCCAATCCGCTGCTCCCTGAAATCCCCCCTCCCTTGGGTGATACAGCCATGGACATCTACAGGTGGTCCTTGTTGTGGCCCGCAAGCAGAGCTGGCAGCAGATTCGGAGAGTGAGGAGGTTGGGAGGGACATGGGCCAGTCGTGGAGTCTGGGGAAGGCTCTGATAAGGGCTCTGCGTTGGAGGCAGAGATGGGCCAGGGCCCTCTGACAGTTCTCAGCTGCCTTTGGAATTAGACATCAGTGAGGCAGACGAACAGCTGGAGCCTGTTCCCAGTGTGCGCATGCGCACAGTGGTCAGACGAAGGGAACAGCTAAAGAACAGGGGGCGACTTGGGAGTAAGGCCACAGATGGACAGTGAATGGCCCCTCCCAGAGGAAATAAAAGAAGAGCGAAAGGGGAGTGGAGTTTGCAGGAGGCAATTAGTTCATGCCTGCATTCTTGCCAAGTATTGTATTGCGGCGGCTGAAAGATATCGGCCTGGCCACTCTCCAGGCCTGATAAAGGTCGGTAATTGTGAACTATCTTGAAAGACTGTGGGCCGGGAGTTTGCTGGAGAGGAATTCACTGTAAATTAAATGAAAGGAGTTTATCAGGACGAGGCTTCGTGTGCTGGGGGAGTCTAGGTCAGAACAGTCTATGTATAAGGTTAAGAACTTACTATAATGATATTTCGCTGCTGATAAGCAATTCTAATAGGGGAACAAATGAAAACTGGTATATATAGGCAGCGATGCTTTGTTGAAAAATGAAGGAATAAGATCTCTGTTTGAAGGTATGAAATGCAAGGTTAACAATAAATATAAGTATACTTTCTGGGGGAAAATAATGCTAATGTTAACTGAACATATATTGTAGAATGAAAATGAGGCCTTTAGTTATATTAGATGAAATATTTGAGACGGTAAATATTATTTGAAGATGCAGATGTTAAAACATTTTGTAACCAAACAACATGCTGCATGTGATGATGTGTTTTTTTTCTTTTTTGTCTTCTTTCCCCCCTTTTTTTAAAAAAACCCTAGGTTATTGTGGTGTCTATTAAATATACAACAGAGAGATACGGGATGTGTGTATGGGGGGAAACGTAGTAGGGATGCACCTGTGATCAAATGACATATTGTATGGGATGATGGGTTTTTTTTTCCTTTTTTTTCCTTTTCCCTTTGTTTTTTTTTTCTATTGTTATGTGATTATGTTGTCTATGTAATAAAAAATAAAATTATATATAGATAGATAGATAGATAGATAGATAGATAGATAGATATAGATATAGATATAGATATATAGATATATAGATATATAGATATATAGATATATAGATATATAGATATATAGATATATAGATATATAGATATATAGATATATAGATATATAGATATATAGATATATAGATATATAGATATATAGATATATAGATATATAGATATATAGATATATAGATATATAGATATATAGATATATAAAAGAACAGTCCTTGACTTTTAATCTTTCGTTTAGTGACTGTTCACAGATACACCACCACTAAAAATAGTGCCCAGGATCATCCTTCATACGGACGACCGTTGCAGCATTCCTCCTGGTCATGTGATCAAAATTCGAATGCTTGGCAACTGGCTCGTATTTATGACAGTTGCAGCGTCCCGGGGGTCACGTGATCATCACTTGAGACCTTCTGACAAGCAAAGTCAATGGGGAAGCCAGATTCACTAACAAGCTGGGCTGCTAACTTGTCAACTGCTGTGATTCACTTAATCCCTGTGGCAAGACAGATCGTAAAATGGGAAAAAAAACGGGGTGAAATGCTACCAGTTCGGGCCAGTTTGCCCGAACCAGTAGTAAAAAATGCTACAGGCTCACAGAACTGGTAGTACAAAATACTAAAAAAAAAAGTTTTTTTTTTAAAAAAAAGTTCCCACGATCGCACGTCGCATAGCCAAAAACGGGAGGTGGGGGAGGTCCGTTTTTGCTCCCAGCAGGTTTCCCTGAGGCCTACTAGGCCAAAAATGGGGGGTGGGGGTGGGTCAAAAAAGGGAGGTGGGGGATCCGTTTTGGCTCCCAGCAGGCTTCCTGAAGATAGAAGCTGAGAAAGAAAGAAGGAAGGAAAGAAAGGCAGAGAGAGAAACAGAGAGAGAAAGAAAGAAGGGAGAAAGAGAAAGAAAGAAAGGGAGGAATGGAAAAAGGAGAGGAAAGAAGAACTACAAACCTGGCACTAGACGCAGCTTCAGAGGATAATCCAGGGCTAGAAGGGACCTGGAGGTCATTTAGTCTAACCCTGCTCCAGCAGGACGTTGTTAAAGTGAATTTCTGTCTTTTGATCCCCCAGTTTTCATGTAACTGTCACATGACCACGGTTCACCGACAAATGCGCGCTCGACAAAACTGCGGCGAGAAAACCGCGGCGAGAAAACTGCGGCAAGAAAACCATGTGGTCGAAATCGCACCAACGAATGCACACAAAAGCACACCAACAAATGCGCACCGATGAAAGCGCGACATCAAAAAACAACGAAAACAACGTAATAACCCTAACCCTAACCCTTACCTTAACTTAAATCACGCTTTTGTGGGCGCAGTTTTGTCGTCGCGCTGTTGTGGGTGCATTTATGACGTCACGGTTTTCTCACCGCGATTTTGTCGGCGCGCTATTGTCGTCTGCGCATTTGTCGGGTCACGCATGACCCCACCAAGCCACGGCCACCAAGCCACACAGAACCCTAGTTAAAAAAAAAATAGATTTCACCACTGGACAAAACTCACTCAACATGTCTCATTTAACACCAGAAATTTTGGGCACAGTTGTCGTCATAAGTCGAGGACTCGCCTGTACAATAAACCCATCTACATTCATCTGAATGGCCTGAGCTTCTGATTTCCTATGCTTGGCAATTTATTTATTCAATTAACAAGGCCAAAGGGATGAATGAATAAATCTCCACTGATTTCTTCAGGTGACATGGAAAACTGCAGCTATTTGCTTACTTTTGGTTTGGAATTACAACTGTAGCTCTCCATAGCTCCTTGTTAAGTGTGCCTTGGAACAGGACCACAAAATTAGGGGCTAAACCTCCTTGGACCATAAACAGGCAACTTTTGGCAGCCCACTTTTGCAGCCCACTTTTGCAGCCCACTTTTTCTCTCATCTTTGGGAAGCCTGGGCCATGGTGAGATATAGAAACTGCAGTAGGATATAGATTGTCTATCTTAACTAGATGCAATTTCTCCAGTCTTAGGAATTCTGGAAGCTCTTCCTGTCACATATTTGACACCTAAACTGTTCTTCTGGTTCTTTGGGCTTTGAGCCTCTAATTTTTTTTCAGTCTGGCTAGGTGCTCTACTCCAAAACGATAATCACTTCCCCAAATAGTAGAACCAGGCTTAGCCTGATCGATTGAATATGGGATTCAATAGGACAGTGATTGCTAACCTTTTCTGGTTGGAGTTCCCAAAGAGTCCATGCGCCCGAACCCCCAAAATAGCAATAACAATAACAATAGCAATAGCAGTTAGACTTATATACCGCTTCATAGGGCTTTCAGCCCTCTCTAAGCGGTTTACAGAGTCAGCATATTGCCCCCAACAATCCGGGTCCTCATTTTACCCACCTCGGAAGGATGGAAGGCTGAGTCAACCCTGAGCCGGTGAGATTGGAACAGCCGAACTGCAGAACTGCAGTCAGCTGAAGTAGCCTGCAGTGCTGCATTTAACCACTGCACCACCTAAAAATACAATGCGCACCCCCATGCATGTGCTCCACCCCTGTACATGCATGCATGACCCCCTGCCCAAGCCCCACCCCCATGTATTCGCACATGACTCCCCCCTCCGCTCATGCCCCACCACTCACGCATGCGCGGCAGAGACCCGAAGACCAGCTGGCCAGTAGGAGGTGAGCATGCATGCGCGGCAGAGCTGAACTGGGGCGATGGTTTGTGTACCATCAGAGAGGGGGCTGTGTGCCATCGTTGGCACGTGTGCCATAGGTTCTCCATCACAGCAATAGGGCTTCGCTTCCATGAGCGTATTCTTTTTTTTTTTTAATTTTTGTTTCTCATATATACATTCACAATTATATGATCTCATAATTGTTATTAATAATATGTACTTGTAACAATTTTTCTCCCCTACAGTTGACAATATAATTGAAGTTGCTTTCTTACCATCCCATAAGCCCATCTTATTTTACAACAATCCTACTTCTTCTTCCTTCCTTCCCTCCTTCTTTCCCTCCCTTCTTCTCTCCTTCTCTCCTTCCTTCCTTCACTCCCTCCTTCCCACCTTTCTTCTGCCCTTCTCTCCTTCCCTCCTTCCTTCCCTCCATCCCTCCTTCCTTCCCTCCTTCCTTCCCTCCTTCCTTCCCCCCTTTCTTCTCTCCTTCATTCCCTCCTTTCTTCTCTCCTCTCCTCTCCTTCCTTCCCTCCTTCCTTCCCTCCTTGCTTCCTTCCCTCCTTCACTTCCTCCTCCCTTTCCTTCCTTTCTTCTCTTCTTCTCTCCTTCCTTCCCTCCTTCCTTCCCCCCTTTCTTCTCTTTCTTCTCTCCTTCCTTCCTTCCTTCCTCCTCTCCTTTCCCTTCTCTCCTTCCCCTTCCTCTCCTCTCCCCTTCCCCTCTTCTTCCCTTTCCTCCCCTCTCTCCTACTCTTGCATTCCCTCCAATTCTTCCTCTGCTTTTCCCTCTCCCATGAGCGTATTCTGAACACTGTTAAATCTTATCCCAATCCACTCTTTTCAGAGAAGTGTTAAAGAAGGAATAAGAGCTATAGGACCATTTCATTCAGTGTAGTCGTCATTTGAGGTCACACGAGCTTCTATAACCTGAATCACAATTTCCATCATTTTGAATTATTAGCCCTAAGGCAGTGGTGGGATTCAGCCAGTTCGGGTCGATTTGGGCGAACCAGTTGTTAAACTGCTGGCTGGCCCCGCCCCTTTCAAGAGTTCTCACACGCCCCATTTTGGCTCCCACGTAAGTGCAGGGAGGCCTAATAGGTCCAAAATGGGGTAAAGGGGAGTGCCCCTCCCCAAATGGCCTCTTTTTGCTCCCAGGGGGATTCAAGAGGCCGAGTGCTGCCTGTCACAACCCCTGCCCATGCCCACCGTGGCCACGCTTACTCAGCTGGTCATTAGGGCAGAGAACTACTTGTTAAATTATTTGAATCCAGCCACTGCCCTAAGGCCAGAGGCTGAAATGATCTGTAGCCCAGTGCTACCTGGTGACCCCCCCACGTTGTCCACCTCTAGAGAACCACAGATCACCCCTTGGTTCTACAGCTTTTGCTTATCCACATGTTACTACCATCACCCGCCTTGTTGTATGTCAGAAAGACCATCCACTGTCTAACTTCTGTTCATTTCTTGCCAGAATTTGGAAGGCCTCCAAATCGCCAAGATGGATTTACCCACTCGGTCAACAACCCTTCAGGGGATAAGTTGGGGAATCTTTTACAGCCCCCTTGGAGGTCTTGCAATTGAACACAGGATGCTCCCCTTGCAAAAGAGGGGTCTACTGAAGGATAAGATCCCTCCCCCAATCCAGTGGTTCCCCCCACCCCAGATGTGGTAGGTTTAACAAGATTAACAGAGTAACACACTTGGAAGGGCACTTGTAGGTCATCTAGTCTTTTCATTATTACTGGGATCCCTTCTTCCTCTGTTCGGTTATATAAACCTTTCAGTTGCCGGACAAAGAAAATCACCGCATTTCTCTTGATTCTGCATTTCACACCCAGAGAGGCAGAGCTACACAACTCAAGTTTCATTCCTATCTGTACATATCTCTCTCGCTTATAAATCAAGTCACATTAATACTTGTATAGATACTCACCCACTCATGTATGAAGTCATACTCCTAACTCTGTGTGTGTGTATTTATATTTTTATGTACACTACACACAAATGCAGACAATTCGAATCACACTGCTATTTGAATTTACGCTCTCTCACACCCTAAAAATCATACACGGTACACACAAAGTTCAGGTCACACTTTCACCTTTATGTACACTATCTCACGCTTATAAATCCGTTCACACTCCAATCTCCCAGTCACAGATCAAGACACTCCTCTATAGCTCTCGCGCTCCCAAAGGTAGTCAGATTTGTATTTGAATAAAAAAGGCACACTCACAATTCAACTCATGCTCTGAATATACAATCTCTAAGTCACACACTAGTTCTGTGATGGCGGACCTATGGCACGCATGCCACAGGTGGCACACGGAGCCATTTCTGAGGGCTTGCGAGGCATTGCCCTAGATCAGCGCCAGTGCGCATGTGCGCACTGGACAGCTGATTTTCCGCCTTCTGGAGGGCGCGGGCGCATTTTCGCCATCCCCAAGCTTCAGGAAAGCCTCCGGAGTCTGTGGATGGTGGAAAACGGGCCTAAAAGACTTACCGGAAGTTCAGAAATGAACTTCCGGTAAGTCTGTTGGGCTGTTTTTCGCCTTCCCCTTTTGGCACCCAAGCAGAAAATTGTTCCCCATCGCTGCTCTAGTCTGTGTATGGATTCTCAGAGAGAGGGTGAGTCACACTTCTCACAGGTAGTCCTTGATTTACAACCATTCATTTAGTGACCATTTGAAGCTGCAACTACATTAAAAAAAAGGCGGCTTATACCATTTCTCGCACTTAATGACTGTTGCATCATCCCCATGGCCACGTGATCAAAATTCAGACATTTGGCCACTGGATTGTATTTATGACCATTGCTGTGTCCCGGATGTCATGTGACTCACGTCGGCGACTTCCTGACAAGCAAAGTCAATGGGGGAAGCCAGATTCACTTAACAACCGTGTTACTAACTTATCGAATGCAGAGATTCCCTTAACAACTGTGGCAAAGAAAGGTCATAAAATGGGGCAAAACTCACAACTGTTCTCGCATAGCAACAGAAATGTTGAGCGGTCATAAATCGAGGACTACCTGTGTGCGAACTCTCATACTAACAAAAATCATCAACACCAGCCTTTTACGAAGCATTTTTAGTTATACGCCTTGTTAATTAAATATTTTGGCTACCTAATGAGAAGGAAAGACTCACTGGAGAAGAGGCTAATGTTGGGAAAGATGGAGGGCAAAAGAAGAAGGGGACGACAGAGAAGGAGGTGGCCGGATGGAGTCACCGAAGCAGTAGGCGTGAGTTTAAATGGACTCCAGAGGATGGTAGAGGAGAGGAAGGCCTGGAGGAATGTTGTCCATGGGGTCACGATGGGTCAGACACGACTTCGCAACTAACAACAACAAATGTTCAACTCATCTGTAAATGATTTGGATAAGGAATTAGAAGACATGATAATCACACTTGGAGATGAAACTAAGATGGTTGTCATGCCATATTGGATAACTATAATATACTACACCAGTGTTTCTCAACCTTGGCAACTTGAAGATGTCCGGACTTCAACTCCCAGAATTCCCCAGCCAGCGAATGCTGGCTGGGGAATTCTGGAAGTTGAAATCTGGACATCTTCAAATTGCCAAGGTTGAGAAACACTGTGCTACACATTGGTCTAGCTTTGAAGACCATCGTGGTTCCACCTGTTGTGCAGGGTTGATTGGATTTTGTAGAGAGCCAAATGTTGTCTAGCATACTAAAAACAGAGACATCACCCTGCCAACAAAAGTGAGTATAGTCAAGGCTATGGTTTCCCCGTTACAATGGATGGCTGTGAATTTTGGACCATAAGGAAGACTGAGCGCCAAAGAATGGAAGCCTTTGAACTCTGGTGCTGGAGAAGACTCCTGCATTTAGTCCCTTGGACTGCAAGGCCATCCAACCGGTCAGTCCTAGAGGAGATCAACCCTGACTGCTCTTTAGAAAGCCAGATCCTGAAGAGGAAACTCAAAGACTTTGGCCACCTAATGAGAAGGAAGGACTCCCTGGAGAAGAACCTAATGCTGGGAACAATTGAGGGCAAAAGAAGGAGAGAGGGAGGGAGGGAGGGAGGGAGGGAGGGAGGGAGAGGGAGAGAGAGGGAGGGAGGGAGGGAGAGAGAGGGAGAGGAAGGGAGAGAGGGAGGGAGGGAGGGAGGGAGGGAGGGAGGGAGGGAGGGAGGGAGAGAGAGAGAGAGAGAGAGAGAGAGAGAGAGAGAGAGAGAGAGAGAGAGAGAGAGAGAGAGAGAGAGAGAGAGAGAGATGGTAGAAAGGCCTGGAGGAATGTTGTCCATGGGGTCATAGAAAGGCCTGGAGGAATGTTGTCCATGGGGTCGCGATGGGTCGGACACAACTTTGCAACTAACAACAACCACCTGATTAATTTATAGAACCTTCCTTTACTGAGTCCTGATGGTTGACTGATTCTTGATTCTATCCAAGTTCCAATTTTAACAGCCCTCCCAGCCTACTTTGCAACTACAACCTACAATAGTCTAAAAACAATAATCCCAAATATAGCTACTGTTGTTTTTTTTAAAGAAACCCACCCCACAATAATTCCAGAAACCACCTCTATAGCAAAGCCCCGAGGTCTGCTGCAGATTGAAGGGGAAACAGGATGGAAAAGAAAAGAAGGAAGCTGAGAACGCCGTTTGCTCCAAGAAAGCAGAAACCGAGATTGTTGGTTTGTGCCCTTGCTCACCGCTGGCCCTGAGCCACCCCCTCCATCCACGCTCAGGTAGTCGCGAGGTTATCCGCCGCCGGCCGCCTCCCACTGCAAAGTCCTGACACGCGTGATCTGGGTGCCACCCCCGCAGTTCCCGCCCACACGCCAAACCGAGGCACCTAAGCGAGCGCCCGTTGGAATGCACCCGCGCGCGCCTTTGCCGCGCTCACACGTGCACGCGGAGGGGGAGAGAGGGCTGCCAGATCCTCGGGTCATCCGTGGCTGGGAAATCCCCCACCCTCCAACCGACCTGCGCAACAGGTGGAACCACAACAACAACGAAAATCTCTCTCGGATAGCCGGCACTATACATGTACATTTAGAATAGAATAGAATAATAAAGAAAAGAAAAGAAAATCAGAATAAAATAGAAGAGAAGAGCAAATCAGAATAGAATAGAATAGAATAGAATCTATAGGGCATAACACAATACATGTACATTTAGAATAGCATAGCATAGCATAGAATAGAAAATCAGAATAAAATAAAATAATAGAATAGAATAGAATCTATAGGGCATAATACAATACATGTACATTTAGAATAGAATAGAATAGAATATCAGAATAAAATAAAATAATAGAATAGAATAGAATCTATAGGGCATAATACAATACATGTACATTTAGAATAGAATAGAATAGAATATCAGAATAAAATAAAATAATAGAATAGAATCTATAGGGCATAATACAATACATATACATTTAGAATAGAATAGAATAGAATAAAATAGAAAATCAGAATAAAAGAGAAGAGAAAATCAGAATAAGAGAATAGAATAGAATCTATAGGGCATAACACAATACATGTACATTTAGAATAGAATAGAATAGAATAGAATAGAATAGAAAATCAGAATAAAATAGAAGAGAAGAGAAAATCAGTAGAATAGAATGGAATGGAATAGAATTATTTATTGGCCAAGTGTGATTCGATTCGACACACAAGGAATTTGTCTTTGGTGCACATGATGCTGATGGTGATGATGATGAGGGGTGGGGGGAAGATGGTGGGGATGCAACCAAAGACCCCGCTCTTGCAGCCTCGTAGCCGATCCGGCCACGCATTCATAGAGAGAGAAAAACCTTTTTTACGCGCCTCCACTCGCGGCGTATGATTCACCTCCTTCCAAGGGATGTTTGAGGACGGCGATCCCTTTCCTTTCCTCTTCTTGTCTTTCTCCTCGATTCGGATCCCGAAAGCTTTTGGACCAGCCAGGCAGGGCGAGAGACCCTTTCTCGGCCGCGCCAGATGTCCTGGGGTGGGAGAGTCCGGGGTGACCCACTTCTTTCGAAGTTCAAAGCCGGGAAGAGGGGGGGGCAGAGGGGGGAGCCAGAAGCGCGCGCGCAGAAAGGGAAAGTGGGGAGGGGGGGAGAGAGAGAAAGGATGGGGGCAGGGTGGGGAGCGGGCGGTGGGGATCTCAGGGCGATCTCTTAAGGCTCCGGATTCTTCCGGAGATTCCCTTCCCTTCCTTGGCTACTCCAGCGCACGTGTCCCTCAGTTCAAGGTGACTTTTTTTCAGACCTGTTCGGAACAGGTCGCCACCGCGGTCCTCCCCCTCTTCCTTTCCCTCCCCCTCCTCCTCCTTCCCAGCAGGTCGCTGTCCAAACGGCGTGGCCCTGGCCACGTTCTCCGGGGCACAAGCAAAGGCGGTGGAGGGGCAGAAGCCAGCTCTCCGGGGTCTTCCCCTGCAAGACCCCCCCCTCTTGCTTGCTCTCTTGGTCTCCCCCCCTTCCCACCCTCCTGCGGCAGAGGAAGCCGCTGCGCTCGGCTGCCTGGCACGTCTGTATGGGCCGTGCGCTGCACGCGTGTCCGGGGCCTTTAGCCCGCAAGGTGCGGGTGGCGGGGAGTGGTGGAGAAGGGGAGGCGGCTGCTCCACCGAGTTGTCCCCGGGAGCTGACCTCCCTTCGCCGGTACAGCAGCCTTCTTAGCAGGAGGCGGAGATGGGGGGGATGCGGCGCCCTCTGCCGACCAGAACGCCCTACTACGGCCTCTGTGGCACAAGACTGGTAGTCCTCGACTTACAACGCTTGGGGACCGTTCCAAGCTAAAACGGCACTGGAAAAAAGGAAGTGATGACTCGTTTTTCCCCGGTTACGACCTTTGCAGCATCCCCTGTGATCGTGGGATCGCAATTCAGAGGCTTGGCAATGGATTCATCTTCATGACTGTGGCTGGGTCCCAAGGTTAGGGGATCCCCTTTTGCGACTTGCTCACAAGCAACGTCAATTGGGGAAGCCAGGTTCACTTAACAACCGGGTGAGGAACTTATCAGCTGCAGTGATTGACTTAACAGCTGTGGCAAGAAAGGTCGTAAAATGGGGCAAAGCTCATTTAACACATGTCTCACTTAACAACATATATTTTGAGCTCAATTGTGGTCGTGAATTGAGGACTACCTGTACACTCCGTCTTTATCCACTAACTAACTAACAACTCGCATCTCCTGGTGGTCACCTTCCCAAATAGGTCTTTTAGGATTTTCTAGATCAGTCAAAGTTAGTTAGGTGTTGCCACCTGCTGGGTAAATGGCCGTCTCTATGTAGCAGGAATGTATAAATGGTGGCTTATCACCTTCTTCCTAGATGTATTTCCCATTTCTGGTATTTCCTCTTCGTCCCCTATTCAGGTGCTAAGCAAATAAGTTTTCCAGATCAACTAATGCCCCCATGCCCTGTTTTGGTTTCCAGGTTGGTGCAACGCGAGCACTCCCCACACATGTGCCCTGTCCTCCCACACATGCGCAGCAGAGACCCAACAACAAGCTAGGCAATGGGAGGTGCGCGCGCATGAGCAGAGGAGCTAGGCTGGGATAACAGCTGGTGTGCCCACAGAGAGGCTCTGTGTGCCACCTGTGGCACGCCTGCCATAAGTTTGCCATCAGGGGACTAGGCTGAAGGTGGGAATCAGAAGTGAAATTCTGCAGGTTCGGACATGTTCTGGAGAACTGGTAGTGGAAATTTTGAGTAGTTTAGAGAACCGGTAAATACCACCTCTGGCTGGCCCCAGAGTTGGTTGGGAATGGAGATTTTGCAGTATCCTTCCCCTGGAGTGGGGAGGGAATGGAGATTTTGCAGTTTCCTTCTCCTGGAGTGGGGAAGGAATTGAGATTTTGCAGTATCCTTCCCCTGGAGTGGGGTGGGAATGGAGATTTTGCAGTATCCTTCCCCTGAGTGGGGAGGGAATGGGGATTTTGCAGTATCCTTCCCCTGGAGTGAGGAGGGAATGGGGATTTTGCAGTATCCTTCCCCTGGAGTGGGGAGGGAATGGAGATTTTGCAGTATCCTTCCCCTGGAGTGGGGTGGGAATGGAGATTTTGCAGTATCCTTCCCCTGGAGTGGGGAGGGAATGGAGATTTTGCAGTATCCTTCCCCTGCCATGCCCACCAAGCCACGCCTACAGAACCGGTAGTAAAAAAAATTGGAATTTCACTACTGGTGGGAATGCCCAAGTGTGAAACCAATTTGCTCATATTGGAGTTGCAGATGAATAACGACACGGCAAGCTGTGTGGGAATGTGGACGATGCAGATTAGTAACCAGTAGAATGCACCAAAAGCGATTTGTCTCTAGCTAATGCTAAAACCAAAAATTGAATTGCCTCCTTTTGGCAATTTAAGGCTTGCTCTGAACACGAAATAAATAAAAAGCTAGCTAGTACCTTTTACTAGGTAAGGGGCTTCCAAATCCCTTTATTTGGAATAAGAGCCAGTAATTTAAAGTAAAGACAGTTCCAGGTGGTTTTCTTGGCGGCAGTCCAGAAGAACAGTTCACCTGTGCACATGTGGAAGATTTCCGACTTCTCAGTCTAAGCCAGGGGTCTCCAACTTCCAACCTTGACAACTTTAAAACTTGTGGACTTCAACTCCCAGAATTCCCCAGCCAGGCAGCCAGCCTGGGAATTGAAGTCTACAAATCTGAAAGTTGCCAAGGTTAGAGATCCCCAGTCTAAGCTTACAGCCCTGAGAAAGGAAAGAAAGAGAGAAAGAAAGAAGGAAGGAAAGAAAGAAAGAAAGAAAGAAGAAAGAGAAAGAAAGGAGAAAGAAAGAAAGGAGAAAGAGAAAAAAAGAAAAGAGAGAGAAAACAAAAGAAAGAAGTGGAAGAAAGAAAAATAAAGAAAAGAGAGAGAAAGAGAGAAAAAGGAGGAAGGAAGGAAGGAAGGAAGGAAAGAAGAAAGAAAGAAAGAAAGGACAAAGAGAAAGAAAGAGAAAACAAAAGAAGAGAAAGAAAGAAAAAGGAAAAGGAGAGAGAAAGAGAGAAAAAGGAGGAAGGAAGGAAGGAAGAAAAGAAAGAAAGAAAGAAAGAAAGAAAGAAAGAAAGAAAGAAAGAAAGAAAGAAAGAAAGGTCAACCTTTTGCCTGCAAAAGATGCTAGGACTAATCATAGGAAGTGTATTGGCAAGATTGAAAGGTTTATAGTTTGATCCCATGAACAGGCTGGGTATTTAATGCATCAATAAATAAAGCCAGCATTCTTGACACTTTTGCTCCTGGTTGCTGTGTGCCAACTCTGTCTGGAAGCAAGGTGTGTGTGTGTGTGTGTGTGTGTGTGTGTGTGTGTGTGTGTGTCTGTCTGTCTGTCTGTCTGTCTGTCTGTCTGTCTGTGTATGTGTCTATGGATGTGAGAGAGGCAGCAGGGGAGGAGGGGGGGAGATTATCCCTTCCGAACTCCCATCCCATCCCCCATTTTCAACAAGTAGCCCTTAGAAGTAACACTGTTGCAGAGATCAACCAGTAGTTCTGGATCATGTGTCATCCTCTTTAGAGATTCTGCTCTGAGCATCCTTGCCAGATGTTTGAGACAGCTGGGCTGAAGATTAAAGCCTGGCAAAAATCAAAGGAAGGAGCAAAGAACTCGCATTTGCCTACCTAATATGTGTCGTTCATGCTAACAGTCTTGCCTCCCCCCAAGAAATACTGGGGGGGGGCTTGCTTATGGAATAGAGCAGTGGTCTCAACCCTCCTAATGCCGCGACCCTTTAATATAGTTCCTCATGTTGTGGTGACCCCCAACCATAAAATTATTTTATGTTTTCCGTTTTTTGTTTTTTAAAAAAATGTGTTTTTCTATGGTCTTAGGCGACCCCTGTGAAAGGGTCGTTCGACCCCCAGAAGGGGTCCCGACCCACAGGTTGAGAACCACTGGAATAGAGTGATTGGATGCTGGTTTAAATTTTACACTGATCAGCAACTGAAGCATTTGAGGCTTTAGAAGTTGCCTAATCATCCAGGATTTATGGAGACAAATTGCAGCTGTTAAGAAGATATTGCAGGATGGAAGGCTTGGGTTGAGAAAACCAATCAACAGAATAACAAGGGTTGGAAGGGACCTTGGAGGTCTTCTAGTCCAACCCCCAACCCCCTTCAGACAAATCGTTCTCCGATCTCTTCTTAAAAATTCCCAGTGTTGGAGCATCCACAACTTCTGGAGGCAAGTCGTTCTACTAATTAATTGTTCTCAGTGTCAGGAAATTTCTCCCTAGTTCTAAGTTGCTTCTCTCCTTGATTAATTTCCATAACATGGAAACTAAACAGGCATGGCCTTTTCCCAAACACCCCAATAAAAAAAGGTTAATTTCTCATTACACTCCCCCGATCAACTTTTTTTTCCTGCAAAAATTGTCCCTAATCTGCTAATGCCTGTCCCATAAATATCCTACATTTGATCGTAGATCACTAATATTGTCTCTGTTCAGAGGTGGGTTCCTACCAGTTCGCACCTATTCGGTAGAACCGGTTCGTCAAATCTACCGAACTGGTTAGAAGAGGTTCCACCAGTGGACCCGGAAAGCAGGCCACACCTACAGAAGAGGTCCCAAAATTTTTTGAAACCCACCACTCTCTCTCTCTCTCTCTCTCACACACACACACAGACAGACAGACAGACAGACAGACTCATACAGAAAGAGAAAGAGAAAGAGAAAGAAAGGAAGAAAGAAAAGAAAGAAAGAAAGAAAGAAAGAAAGAAAGAAAGAAAGAAAGAAAGAAAGAAAAAGTGAGAGAGAGATGAAAGAAAAAAAGGAAAAAGGGACAGAGAGACAAAAGGAAGGAGAGAGAGAGAGAGAGAGAGAGAGAGAGAGAGAGAGAGAGAGAGAACACATGGCCGGCAAGCCACTCCCACCAGGTCATATGGCCAGCAAGCCACTCCCACAAAGGAGGCCACACCCACAGAGTAGGTTCGAAAATTTTTTGAAACCCACCACTGTCTCTGTTCATCCAACATGTTTAACCACCAGATCATGGTTGTCCCAAAGGAGCTTTTTCAGGAAGCAAGTAGACTTTCTTGTTTTTTTCTTTGAAGACATTTTGCTTCTCATCCAAGAAGCTTCTTCAGCTCTGGCTATATGGTGGGGAATGGAAGGATTTATACTCCTTGCAGACGGCTAGTCATTTGCATCCTTTTAAAGAGTCGCTGAGGCCACTTGAAGGTTTATCTGTGTCCTCAGGGTCACCTGAGTGGTGCAGTTTTTCTCCTCTGGAAATTTATGGACATCAGATCAGTTACTGATCAGACAGGTTCATAAGAATTTAGCACGCTTTGTTGCAATGCAAGATTTTGCGACTTTGTGATTTATGTATATTCTTTTTTTTTTTTTTTAAATATATTTTTTATTCAACATTTTCTAAACATTAAAATCACAGTTACACTTTTATAGCTTTCCGTTATCGGTATTTTTTTTCCCTTCTAATTTCAAATTTTCCATTCTAAAGCCTATTGTTTTATACATATACCTCCTTATTTCATAGCTACTCGTTTGTATAATATATACAACATTTACACCTCTGTTACTCTCTAAATAGATACCATTTCCTTTTGTTATACTTTCTATGTATGCATTGTGCATTAATTTCACATCTCTTTTCTAGCCAATTATACCACCTATTTCATGTTTTATAATACTCTGTTTTGTCTCTATCCCTTCGTTCCATCATTAATTTATCCATTTCCGTGCATTCTACAACCTTTATTGTGATCTCTGCATTGGAGGGGACGGGGGGTTTTTTGTTTCCAATTATGGGCAAATATAATTCTGGCTGCGATAATTATGTGAAGCATAATATATTGAATTTCTTTACTTACATTTCCTTTTATTATTCCCAGAATGAACAGCTATGGCTTCGTATCATTTTTTTGTTCTGTTATTTCCTCCACCCACTTTGGGATTTTTATCCAGTATTCCCTAGCTTTGGGACATGTCCAGCACATATGGTAGAAGGTCTTGTGTTGATGATTACACTTCCAGCAGTTTGGGAAACATTTTGGCCAATCTGCCCAGAGGTAAATGCCACCTATAAAAACATTTTGTAGATATTCTCCTTATGTACAGTATATTCTTAGAACACAGTGAGTTTAGTCTTATGGTCTTCCGTATTGTGTCAACGTGGACAATACATTAATTTGATTAACGGGTTGAGTGTGTTATGTGAGCATGGCTGAACAAATAAACCGGATTATAGCCTTGTATGATAGGCTGGTTCATACAACATACTACATTTGTTCATTACTTGTGTTGGAAGAAATGTCCATCTGGATTCAGTTCCAAGTGGGGAGAAAGACACTGGAAACTTGGAGGCTGCTTGGAAAAATGGTTTTAATGGTGGACAGGATCACATGGTTTGAGCTCCTGGGCAATTGAGCACATGGGAGGGAGGGAGGGAGGGAGGGAAGGAGAGAGAGAGAGAGAGAGAGAGAGAGAGAGAGAGAGAGAGATCTATGACCTCTGTTGGGCTTTGAATTTGAGCTTGTATTCTGATTGGTTGTCAGATTCCCATGGGGCCATGCAGGGCAACTCTGTAGACTGTCCTGAGTCCCAGGCTTGGTTGAGCCTTGCTGGGTGATGTAATCTTCCCAGGCGCCATGTGGTGAGGTGGGTAGAGGGCTAATCCTGTTGGACCTTGGACGAGGGCATTTGCTTATGAATAGACTTAGCTATCTCTTTATCTCTTAAGTGTGGACATCTACTGTGGACAATTGAGGAGGGTGGAGGCTATTAAAAGTGAGTCTACTTCCTGCCTAAAAAAACATGTTTCCCCATTTCTCATCCTGGGAAATATAATATTCTGCCTTTTTAATATTTCCTAGAATATTTCATTTTTCTAGGAAAGAGGTGGGTGCTAACTATCTACACTTGTAAAGCCACAATCTTCTCAACCCCCTTTTTAGTTTATCTAGTGTGCTATGAAAATCCATCTTCATAATCTAAATCCCAGGTATACTATTTGATGAAATGTACATGGGAGAGCCTGCCTGGCTAAAATTAAAATTAACATTTTTCTTTTAAGGATTCAATCTGGGTTGGTTACTGGGACATTTTCTTTCAAGCCCTTCTAATTTTGAAAATCTATTAAAATATCTTATTTGTCACTTTAAATGTACACTTATCAGCATACAGAGGGATGCGGTGGCACAGTGGCTAAGAAGCTGCGCTAGCTGATCAGAAAGGTTGACAGTTCAGCGGTTCAAATCCCTAGTGCCGCATAACGGAGTGAGCTCCTGTTACTTGTCCCAGCTTCTGCCAAGCTAACAGTTCGAAAGCATGTAAAAATGCAAGTAGAAAAATACGAACCACCTTTGGTAGGAAGATAACAGCGTTATGTGCACCTTTGGCATTTAGTCATGCCAGCCACATGATCTTCAGACAGGCTTTGAAATGGAGATAAACACTGCCCCCTAGAGTCACGAACGACTAGCACATGTGTGCGAAGGGAACCTTTACCTTTAATCGGCATACATTAAAATGAAATTTTTATTCCTCATGGTTCCTCTTTTCCTTTTTTTCTGTTCTTGAAATAGCTATGTTTCATTTTAACTAGCTTTTCAAAAAGTGGGGAAGGGGAAACACCTGAGTGAAAGCATAGCACAGATTCTACTTCTGTTCCTTGAGGCTTCCTCCAAATTCGTTGTAAGTGCAAAGCATGCCTTTTTTCATTTTTGTGACTTACGGTGTACATGTGGTCCTCAACCTACAATGGGCTATAATGGAGCCCAAAATTTATGTTGTTCTTTCTGGTTTTTTCTTTGAAGACATTTCACTTTTCATCTAAGAGAATCTCAGAACTAAAAAAGCTCTTTGGATGAGAAGCAAAACATCTTCAGAAAAAACACCAGAAAGTCCTGTTGCCTCTTGAAAAAGCACCTTTGGGATGAGCACGACCTGGAGAATGACTGAGGATCTTCTTAGAACATCCAACTGTTGGAAGAAATGTCCTTCTGGGTTCAGTTCCAAGTGGGGAAAAAGACACTGGAAACTTGGAGGCTGCTTGGAAAGATGGTTTAATGGTGGACAGGATCACATGGCTTGAGCTCCTGAACAGAGAAGGGGAGGAGATGCTGAGAATGCTCTGGTTTTATGCCTTCTCTGGGTCCCACCCCAGAGTTTCCCGTTCTTGTGTAAGAAATGAATTCTGATTGGTTGTCAGACTCCCAGGGGGCAGGGGGGGGGGTTTCTTACTAACTTTGTAGGCTGTCCTGACACCCAAGCTAGTTTGCCTTGCTGGTTGATGTAATTTTCCCAGCTGCCTTGTGGTGAGTTTCTGTTTGCTAGATGGGTCTGCCTGAAGGGGGTAGATATTTGTTATGTAGAATAGACTGGCCCAGGCCTTAATGGTCCGTTGACAAAAGGGAAGCTGAGTTTCTGTTTTCCTTTTAGAGGAAATGTTCTGCTCTTTTTTTTTTTTTTTTTTGAAAGTAGGCCACCGGGTGATCCCAATTTTTTTTTTAATTTTTTTTTTAATTTTTATTTTATACACAGAAGCACATCAACAGAACACATAAACACATTAACAAAAATAACCACATAACTTAAAAACTACATAGGAACAATAATTTCCATCGTATATCATATAGCAGTTCCAAATCGGTTTCTTCCCTTCTATACATTTCTATCTTGCGTTCATAATCTCGTTATTCATTATCCATTTTTATATACATTTATTTATTTATTTATACTTAGCTACTTATGATCAAGTATTATTTACCTATATTGTGCTTTATATTTTTACTGTCATTTATTCTCTTACATACAGTTATAGGTATACATTCACATAGTTATTCTTTTTCTTTGCCATTCTTATATTATTATTAATCCATTTAAAAGGTTATAAGGTATAATTTGGAATGCATTGTTTACCATCCTTCACACCTACTATGACACCACCTTATTTTCTCTTTCTTTTCTTTTCTCCCTCCCTTCCTTCTCTACTTCCTTCCTTCCTCTTCTCCTTCCCCTTCTTCCTTCCCTTACTTCTCCCCTACTCCTACCCTCTGTCTTCTCCTTCCTACCCTCTCTCCTTCTCTTTTTCTCTCTTCCTCCCTCCTCTTCTCTTTCTCTCCCTCCCACCCACCTCTCCTTACTTCTTTCTTCTTCCCCTACCTCTCCTCCACATTTCTTCTTCCTCTCCTGCTATCTCTCCTTCTCTCTCTCTCTCTTCCACCCTCCACTTATTTCCTTTCCTTCGTCCCTCCATTCCCTACTTCCTTCCTCCCCTTCTTTCCTTCCTTCTTCCCTTCCTTTCCTTTTCTATTGTTATAGGTGTTTCTTTCAAATCCAGTTTATGTTTTCTTGAGGGTGTTATTTCCACAAGTCCATTTTTTTTCCATATCATTTCCTTTTTTCTCTATCATTCTATAGCCTAAATGACAGCTATCATCCTATAGTCTAAATGACAGCTATCATCCTGATTTGATTTCACCAATCATGACCCCCTTGTTTTACTCATAATTATTATTTTGGGGAGTTGTTCTATTCTTTCGTTGCTTTTTATTTCTTTGCTCTCTCCATCTATACCAATTAACTCATGTTCTGCTCTTTTAATAGTGCCTAAAATATTTCATTTTCTGGGAGAGTGGTGGGTGCTAACTTCCTACACAACACTGGAAGTTTTCAAGAAGAGATTGAACAACCATTTGTCTGAAATGTTACTGGGTTTTCTGCTTGAGCAGGGGGTTGGACTAGAAGACCTCCAAAGGGTCCCCTTTCCAACTCTTTTATTCTGTTTTAAAAGGTCGTAAAATGGCTGCAACTCACTTAATGACTGCCCTGCTCAGCCATGGAAACTCTGCCAAATATTGTCAGTAAGTCACACATTCCCCGTATTTGTTTAAGTGATTTCGATCGGAAAGATGCTTTAACGATGAGATATAATGGGACATTCAGTAGTGCTACTTTCGTTTTGTAAATCACTTTTCTGTCTATTTCCCTTGCTACTTGAATGCTGTACTCTGCATAGTTGATGGGCATAGATATGCAGGTTTGGGAGGTTATAAAATGTATTTCAACATTCTGAATGTATGCAAATGCATTCTGATTTATGGACCCAGATGGGAGCTTGGAGTTGGGGAAGTTCATTGTAAGTTTGAACTTACAAAGTCCTCCCCCCCCCCACATTTCTGCTATTAATTATTCCTCAAATTCCCTTAATATTCCCTTCAAGAACTTTGATATTTCAAAGACACCAAGGAGCATGGGGATGGGGTTAAGGAAAGATTAGTATTGTTGAGCACATACGTTCTCCTTCATGTTTTACTAGTTCTTATTCAGCTTGAAGGAAAAGTTGAGGCTAGAAATTCGCTCTACAATGCGCTCTACATGGGGCAGCCCTTGAAGAGTATTTGGAGACTTCAACTCGTCCAGAACGCAGCCGCGCGAGCGATTGTGGGTGCACCTCGGTACACCCACGTTATACTTTACATTTACATTTTACATTTTATTAGGATTTATAGGCCGCCCTTTTCCCTGAGGGGACTCAGGGCGGCTTACAATCACAGGGAAGGGGGTGCAATACCAAAAGACAAACAATATGTGAACAGAATAAAATAATAAAACACAACTTGCATTCAACATTCAACACTCGGGCGGGTAAATTGGGAACCTATCCCCAGGCCTGATGGGAGAGCCAGGTCTTGAGGGCTGTGCGGAAGGTCTGGATGGTGGTGAGGGTACGGATCTCGACGGGGAGGTCGTTCCACAGGGTCGGAGCTGCAACAGAAAAGGCTCTCCTGTTACTTATCCTCCGTGAGCTGCACTGGTTACCGATCAGTCTCCGGATACGCTTCAAGGTGCTAGTCGTAACTTATAAAGCCCTTCATGGTATTGGATCTGGGTACTTGAGAGACCGCCTGCTGCCAAATACCTCCCACAGACCCATTAGATCTCACAGGGTTGGCCTCCTCCGGGTGCCATCTACCAGCCAATGCCACCTGGCTATTACCCGGGGGAGGGCCTTCTCTGTGGCAGCTCCGGCCCTCTGGAATGAGCTCCCCGCAGGGATTCGGACCCTCACCTCTCTCCAGGCCTTCCGAAAAGCCGTCAAAACCTGGCTTTGCCGGCAGGCCTGGGGGTGATGAGTTCCCTCCCCTCTCGACATGTATGGTTGTGCGACTGTTGTTTACCGTATTTTCACGACCAAAAGCCGCACCGGATTAAAAGCCGCAGTATCAATTAACGTTAATTTTTTAAACTTTTTCCACATATAAAGCGCACCGGGTTATAAGCCGCACATTTCCCGACGCTTCTGGACATCGCGAGGAGCGGCACGAGGGTTCTTGGCGCTCCGGGGGGCGCCGAGGGCGGCTGGGAGGGGCGCGCGGCTTGGTTTCTCCTCCCTGGACGTCGCAGCGGCGGCCCCGGGCTCACCGATCTCTGTGTTTTTCGCATCGGGGCATGCTCTTGCAGCGCGCCCCGATGCGAAAGGCACTGGGATCGGTGAGTTTGGGGCTGCTGCTGCGGCGTCCAGGGAGGAGAAACCAAGCCGCGCGCCTCTCCCAGCTGCTTTTGGTGCTTCCTGGAGCGCCGGGAGCCACAGATGTCCAGAAGCGGCTTTTGGGGCTGGTGGGGATTGGATTTCCGGCTCGGTGGCCCCTGTCGCTTCTGGACGTTGTGGGGAGCCGAGGAGAGTGTGGAGGGGAGCGCGCGACGGTTCTTGGCGCTCCGGGAGGCGGGAGAGGCGCGCGGTTTGATTTCTCCTCCCTGGACGTCGCCCGATCTCTGTGTTTTTCGCATCGGGGCGTGCTGCAAGAGCATGCCCCGATGCGAAAAACACGGGGATCGGCGCGCCCGGGGCCGCCGCCGCGACGCCCAGGGAGGAGAAACCAAACCGCGCGCCTCTCCCGCCTCCCGGAGCGCCAAGAACCGCCGCGCGCTCCCCCCCACACTCTCCTCGGCTCCCCACAACCGCAACAGACGTCCAGAAGCGACAGGGGCCACCGAGCCGGAAATCCAATCCCCACCAGCCCCAAAAGCCGCCTCTGGACATCTATTGCAGTCGCGAGGAGCAAAGCAGCTGGGAGATCTTTTTCCACATATAAAGCGCACCGGGTTATAAGCCGCACTGCCGATTTTGGATCAAAATTTAGGATTTTTAGTGCGGCTTATGGTCGTGAAAATACGGTACTTTTATTATTTGTATTTTGTTTTTTATGTTCCCCTTTTTCCCTCTTGAATTGTTCGCTGCCCTGAGTCCTCCCGGAGAAGGGCGGCATACAAATAATAAAATTCTATTCTATTCTATTCTATTCTATTCTATTCTATTCTATTCTATTCTTTTAACGGAGAAGAGAATTTGGGAGAAATACATGTGAGTAGGATGGGGCTGCAACTGTTTAACCAGGGGACTTAAACTGTTTAACTAGGGGACTAAGGGTAACAGGATAGTAGTATTCCAATATTTGGAGGGGCTGCCAGAAAGTAGAGGGGGATAACCTACTTTCCAAAGCAACCAGAATGTCAGGCCTGCAATTATATTCCTTTTAGAATTTTGGCCTGCCACACTTTCTCTTATTTCAATATTGTCAGCCTCTGCTTTGCTGTTGCTTCGGCTGCCATGAAACGGGGAGGGAGGGCTTGGTATTTGGGAGGGGTTACTAATTGTGCTGGAGGAAGGTTCTGGAGCTCAACTGCCTGTCGGACTACGCATGCGTAGGAGATTCCCGCCAGGACTAACGGCACCGACATTCCATCTTCGTGATGCCTTTTGAAGTTATCTCACACCTGACACTTGGGAGAATTATGATTGGACTGTAACTGGGATGCCAAGGGGAGGGGTATGGGTTATTCTATGTATCAATCGCTTTCGTGAATAATAATCAGACTTCGCTTCGCTATGCCTTTAATCATTTATAATTAGTAAAAGTACACTTGATTTCTACTCACGGAGTCTCGTGGTCTTCTTTCCTAATTATCTAATGGAGAGGTTCTGACAAATATGCTGTTTCATTAGTATAGTTGATGGGAGGGGGGAATAGACAGGAGTAGGAGTAGACATTGTGGAATGTCTTGTTTTCATTCTTTGCTAGAAGCCAAGGTCATCTTTTGTCTCCGCACCTTCACACCGGATCGGAAGCAGCTGGGTGGAGCGTGGAAGAAGAAGATTGGACCATGTGATGGATTGTGGGGGTGGGGACAAGATCATGAACTTTTAACTGGGTGGAATTCTGATGTCATTTCCAGAATTGGGATTAACACAGATGTGCTAAGATGTCTGCTTTACTAAATTGGAACTTTAAGAATCATTTTGCCTTGGACTCTGATTTAATTCTACATGATACTTGGAACGCTGACTCAGAAAGCAAGACAAGAAACAATGGATGGAAACTTATCAAGGAGAGAAGCAATGTGGAATTGAGGAGACACTTCCTAACAGTGAGGACAATTAACCAATGGAACAGCTTGCCTTCAGGTTTAGGTTTATTCGATTTATATGCCGCCCTTCTCCCAAGGACTCAGGGCGGCAAAGTTGTGAGTGCTCCATCATGGTGGTGTAGGAAGTTAGCACCCACCCCATTCCTAGGGAAATGAGATATTTTAGGAACTATTAAAAGGACAGAATATTTCCCCTAAAAGGGAGGCAGAAATTCAGCCTTTGTCAATGGGCCATTAAGGCCTGAGCCAGTCTATTCTACACAACAAAGAACTACCGTATTTTTCGAAGTATAAGACGCTCCGAAGTATAAGACGCACCTAGCTTTTGGGGAGGAAAACAAAGGAAAAATATCTGCCTTTGCCTCCCAGCAATTTGCCTCCTTGCAACAAACAACAAACAGTATAGACTATATACACTTTGTAGTGTTACATTTCAGACTACAGTTGTACAGATGCTGTTAAGATTGATGTGGCTTTCTGGAAGTATAGTTATTCTCTGCTATTTAAAAGAAGATACAATAGCACTGGGCCTCTTCAGAGCAAGCACTTATTTTAAAAAGTTTCTTCATTTTGTTTTTGTTTTTGTTTATTTTTTATTTTATTTTTTATTAACAAACATGTAAAATACACACACACACACAAAACTTAGACATACACATTTACACACTACAATACGAACAGGAGCTTCGTGTTCTTTCTAATAGCAATTATCAATCGATACCGCTCACCTTATATTATTTCCCCTTCTATTGTATTTCTATTGTATTATTTCCCCTTCTATTGTATTTCATTTGGATTTCACCATTCTTAACCCTCTTATTTTACTCATAACTATTATTTTTTGAGTTTTGTTATATTCTTTCATTGATTCTTGTTTCTTTCCTCCATTCACCTATACAATTTATCGGGTAGAATTCTGATTCTTCTTTTCCCTGGATTTCTTTAGTTAGTTTGTCCATTTTCAGCACAATCCATAACCTTTCTTATTATTTCATCTTCGCTTGAAGTTAATTTGTTTTTCCATTTCTGGGCAAAGGCAATCCTTGCCGCTGTAATTATATGTAGTATTAAATACTGGATTTCTTTTTTGTATTTCGCAGACATTATTCCTAATTAAAAAAAACTTCAGGTTTCCATTCTATTTTAACCCCTGTTATTATTTCCAACCAATTTTTGATCCTTTTCCAAAAAAAATTAGCCTCCTCACAGGTCCACCATAAATGGTAATATGTTCCGTGTATTGATTCACATTTCCAAAATTTTGGGGAAGTATTTGTTAAGATTTTAGCTTGTTGGTGCCAGGTGCCATCTGTAAAACATTTTGTACTGGTTTTCCTTGTATGATAGTGTCATTTTTAAGTTTGTTCCCCAAAATTTTTGCCATTGGTCTAATTCAATATTATAGCCAAAGTTCTGCACCCATTTTATCATTTGTTCTTTCACAATTTCCTCTTCCATTTTATACTTCAGGAGAAATTTATATATTCTCCTTATCATCTTTCTATCTGAGCTTTGAATAATTTTATCCAAGTCGTGTGGTTCTGTTTCGATGTTGTATAATTTAGTATCATTATTGTATTTAGTTTTGATTTGGAGGTAAGTTAGCCAGTCAACTTTCATGTTCTGTTCTGCCAATTCTTCAATTGTTTTTAAATTTCCCTGTCTATCAATTAAGTCCCTGTGTCTTAGCATTTTGTTCAAATCTATAAAATTTAGATGTCGTCCTTTCTGTTGGTGATAGCCAATTCGGGATTTTCACATAGTGGATTTTTTTGATTTTGAGCCATTTTTGCAACAACGCTCTTCTAATTAAATGATGTTGAAAGTATTTGTGCATTTTATTTTTATCATCCCATAGGAATGTATGCCAGCCTGCTTGCAAATCATGGCCTTCTAAAGTCAAAATTCTTTTATTCTTTAGATCTATCCAATCCTTCACCCATGTTATTGTTACTGTGATGCATATAAATCCCAATTTGGTAATGCTAAACCTCCCCTCTCCTTGCTGTCTTGCATTGACTTTAGTTTAATCCTCACTTTTTGTCCCTGCCAAATTAACCTAGCGGTTATTTTGTTTAATCCTTGAAAGATTTTTTTTTTACCTGGATTAATAGCTGTGGCTTGCAACAGGAATAAGATTCTTCATAAAATATTCGTTTTAATTGTCGCTGTACGTCCCATGAGTGATAGCTGAATATTTTTCCAATTTTCTAAATGTTTCTTGATTTGTATCACTAATTTAATATAATTATCGTCTTTAATTGTGGAACATTTTGCCGAGACCCAGATCTAGAGCCGAGGTGGCGCAGTGGTTAAATGCAGCACTGCAGGCTACTTCAGCTGACTGCAGTTCTGCAGTTTGGCTGTTCAAATCTCACTGGCTCAGGGTTGACTCAGCCTTCCATCCTTCCGAGGTGGGTAAAATGAGGACCTGGATTGTTGTTGGGGGCAATATGCTGACTCTGTAAACCACTTAGAGAGGGCTGAAAGCCCTATGAAGCGGTATATAAGTCTAACTGCTATTGCTATCTTCATTTTGTTAAGCTGTCTAGAACAATAATAAAGCAGTCTTTAAAAAACAAGTCTAATAATTTGAACATTCTATAGGCATTTACAGTTATTGACTTGCCTCCTTGCAGCAAACAGCAAACAGCCTGATTAGCACAAGGAAAAAAATCTGCCTGTGCCTCCGAGCAATTTGCCACTGGAGCAAACAGCAAGCTTCACTTTCAATTTCTCCCGATCACCAGCTGTTTCAAGCTGCAGGGATTATTATAGTTTATTGCAGCCTCTGCAAGCCCCCATTTGCTGCAAAGAGGTAAATTGCTGGGAGGCAGAGGCCAAAGGGTTTGGGCTGGTGGGTGGGTGGGGCTACATTCAGTGTATAAGACGCACCCAAATTTTCACCCCCTTTTAGGGGGGGGAAAGGGTGCGTCTTTTGTGGCCCAGCAGGAGCCATTGGAGCTGCAAACAGACTCCGACAGCGAGTGGCTTTATGAGTCAGCTCTGGAAGAGGTGGAGGACCCTGGGCAGGGTTCTGACTCCGAGCATGGCGCAGAGAGGCTGGTTGGCCACCAGGAAGCACCTGAGGCATGGAGCAGCGGTGAGAGCCGAAGGGAGTGTGGTCATGATGTCAGGCCTTGGAGTAGTGACAAAGAGACAAGGGAGGTGGTCCACCGGGCAGATCGATGGAGAAAACAGCTACGCAGTTACAAAAGATAATTGGACCCAGCTGGTTGTAATTAGGCTCCTCTCAAGATTGTATTTAAGGAGGGACTCAGGGAGGAGTCTGATTTGCAGGATTTAACTTCATTCTTAATGCTGGAGAAGCTGTTATCTGTCTCTGTCGAAATCTGAGTTGCTTATCTGTTTGTTTATGCTTGGGCTTTCAGCCACCAAGATTTATGTTCCCTGCTAATAAAGTGCTGTAGGATTCCAGTTAAGCTTGTCTCGGCATTTGTTACTGGACGGAGGGGGGGGGGGTCAGAACAGCATCTTATACTCTGAAAAATATGGTACCTCCTTCAGGCCAAGCCATAGTAGGAATTGCCCAGAGCCTTTTCATTATATCTCCACCCAGCAAAAGTTAACCAAGCTTGGGACTCAGGACAGCCTAGAGAGTTGCCCCTGCATGGCCCCATGGGAGTCTGACAACCAATGAGAATACAAGCTCAAATTCAAAGCCCAACAGAGGGTATAAATCTCTCTCTCATGCACACACACCCATGTGCTTTTTTGCCCAGGATCTCAAACCATGTGATCCTATCCACCATTAAAACCATCTTTCCAAGCAGCCACCATTGTTTCCAGTGTCTTTTTCCCCAGTTGGAACTGAACCCAGAAGGGAATTTCTTCCAACAGAACCATAGATCAGAACCAGGATTTTGCTCTCGGTGTTCTGGGCGCAGGGGTTAGCAGCTGGTTTCAATCTTCCCCTGGCCAGAGACAGGTGCTTACATTCATTCCACCAAGTTAGGTACCAATAATGACACCGTCCCTCCTCCTCTGGGCACGTGCCTTAGAACTTCTCCGGCACCTACAAGCTTTCCTCAAAAATAATCCTATGTTGCCTAGGTGACCAGAGGATCAGGCATGTGTATTGCCAATTCTGCCTGCCTTCACACTCGGGAACATCTCTTAAGTAGCCTTAGTATTGTTGGATGAAATGTCCTTCGGGGTTCAGTTCCAAGTGGGGAGAAAGACACTGGAAACATGGAGGCTGTTTGGAAAGATGGTTTAATGGTGGACAGGATCACATGGATTGAGGTCCTGGGCAAAAAAAGGGAAGAGATGCTGAGAGTGCCCTGATTTTATGCCCTCTCTGGGCTTTTGAGTTTGAGGTGGTATTCTGATTGGTTGTCAGACTCCCATGCAGGGCAGAGGTGAAATGCTATTGGTTCGGACTGGTTCGCCCAAACCAATAGTAAAAAAACGCTACCAGTTCAGGCGAACCAATATTTCTGACGGTCAGCTGTGACACACAATTTATATTAGCTAGAATCATCAGATTTTCTGCTTTCTAGTGTAGGAAGTTATCACCCAGCCCTCTCCCAGAAAAATGAAATATCCTAGGAAATATTGAAAAGGCAGAATATTTCTCTGGATGTGAAAAGAAAGAAACAAGTTTAAAAAGACAGAATAGCTGCCTGCAGCTTCCTGCCCATCCCCACTTTGTCAATGGGCCATTAAGAAGGCCAAGCTAGTCCACTTTACATAATATAGACTTCTCCACGTCAGCTCCGGGGGGGGATGGGATTAAAGCATGATAATATTGGCCCCAACTCACCACATGGCATCTGAGAACTCAACCAAACCTGGATTCAAAACACAGCCTAGAGAGCTGCCCCTGCATGGCCCCATGGGAGTCTGACAACCAATCAGAATACATTTCTTACACAGGAACAGGAAACAGAAAGGTGGGACTGAACAGGTTATAAAAAGCCTAGCAAGCCCCTCCCTCAGCCCTTCTCTTCTTCTCCACCAACTTTGAAGCATGTGATCACCTTTTCTGTTCAGGGCTCAAGCCATGTGGTCCTGTCCACCAATAAACCATCTTTCCAAACAGCCTCCATGTCTCCAGTGTCTTTTTTCTCCACTTGGAGCCGAACCCAGAAGGACATTTCTTTCATCAATAGCTAATCTAAATCACATAGGAAAGCAGATTCACACCCCCACTGTTCTACTTACCTTTGCAGGCGCACTCGATAGCAGGCTCCGCCCACCCATCCGGACATCATCATGTCCCATTTTTGATGCTCTGCACATGCGCGGAAGGTCCTGCACATGCACGGAGATGGCGCGCATGCTCACATTTGCAAACCGATAACAAAGGTAAGTTGATTCCACTTACGGAGTTCAGGGGTAACTCTGTAGGTTGTGTTTTGAGGCCCGGGTTTAGTTGAGCCTTGCTGGTTGATATAATCTTCCCAGGTGCTCTATGGTGAGTTCTGTTGCTAGATGGGTCCTATTGTGTCCCAGAGGCCATGTCTTGTGTTGTATAGATAAGCTGGCTCAGGCCTTAATGGCCCATTGACAAAGGTGGGGGGGGAGAAAGGTGCCTCCCTTTTAGGGAAAATATACTGCCCTTTTAATATTTCCCAAAATATTTCATTTTTCTAGGAGAGGGGTGGGTGCTAACTTCCTACAGATCCAACGCCAACCTCGAGGAAATTTAAAAACATCTGTCAGGCCTGCAATTATATTCCTTTTAGAATTTTGGCCTGCCACACTTTCTCTTATTTCATTATGCTGTATAGTTGATGGGAGGGGGGAATAGAAAGGAGTAGGATTGTAGAATGTGTTGTTTTCATTCTTTACTAGAAGTCAAGGTCATCTTTTGTCGCCGCACTTTTACACCTGACCAGAAGCAGCTGGGTAGAGACGCCAGCGTGGAAGAAGAAGATTGGACCATGTGATGGATTGTGGGTATGGGGACAAGATCGTGAACTTTTAACTGGGTGGAATTCTGATGTCATTTCCAGAATTGGGATTAACACAGATGTGCTAAGATGTCTGCTTTATTAAATTGGAACTTTAAGGATCGTTTTGCCTTGGACTCTGATTTAATTCTACATGATACTTGGAACGCTGACAACATCACCAAGAGACTCAAGGCCTGTGATGGGGAACCTATCGCACCAGTGGTGAAAATTTTTTTATTACCGGTTCTGTGGGCATGTCTTGGTGGGTGTGGTGTGTCTTGGTGGGCGTGTCTTGGTGGGTGTGGCAGGGGAAGGATACTGCAAAATTTCCATTCCCACCTCATTCTGGGGCCAGCCAAAGGTGGCATTTGCCGGTTCTCTGAACTACTCAAAATTTCCGCTACCGGTTCTCCAGAACCTGCTGGATTTCACCCCTGTATGGCATGCGTGCCACAGGTGGCACGCAAAGTCCTCTCTGCAGGCACATAAGCCATCGCTTCAGCTGAACTCCAACACGCATTCACGCATGCCTCCTACTGGCTAGTTGGTTTTCGGGTCTGTGCCACACATGCATGGGGTGTGGTGTGCACATGGGTGTGTGGTCGCATGTGCTTGCACCGGACACCAGAGGGGGGTCATGCACGCATTGCATTATGCGGGTGTGTGTGCATGCTTTCGGCACTCAGTGCTGGAAAGATTAACCACCACTGCTCAAGGCCAGCATTTCCCAGTTGCTAAGCACTGAGGCAGAACATTGTTAAAATTCTACCTCCTGATTAACAGCCCATTGAATGCAGACGCTTGTAGTTGCCAGCAGATATTTCTCAGCAAACAAGCAGATGATAATTAATCTAGCATTGACCTTCTTCTGGATTTCATTTCATTTCATTTCATTTAAAGTTTATTTGTATGCCGCCCTTTTCCCTGGGGGGACTCAGGGCGGCTCACAATCAAAAGGAAGGGGGGGACAGACTTTTCTGCTGACATAGACTGCATCTAACTATGGAAATCCACGCAATACAGGTAGGCCTCAAATTACAACCGCAGGGGAGCCCGGAATTTCTGTTGCTAAGTGAGACAGTTGTCAAGGGAATTTTGCCTCATTTTATGACCCTTTTGGCTGCCGTTCAGCGAATACACTGCAATTGTGAAGTTAGTAACAAGGTTACAAAGTGGATCTGGCTTCCCCATTGACTCAGCTGGTCAGAAGGTCGCAAAAGGGGATCACATGACCAGAGCTGGTATTCAGTGGGTTTTGACCAGTTCTGGAGAACCAGTAGAGAAAATTTTGAGTAGTTCAGAGAACCAGTAAACACCACCTCTGACGGGTCCTGCCCTCATCTATTCTCTGCCTCCCGAGTCTCAGCTGATCAGGTGGGAATGGAGATTTTGCAGTATCCTTCCCCTGGAGTGTGGAGGGAAGGGAGATTTTACAGTATCCTTCCCCTGGAGTGGGCTGGGAATGGGGATTTTACAGTATCCTTCCCCTGGAGCTGTGTGGGAATTGAGATTTTGCAGTATCCTTCTCCTGGAGTGGGGTGGTAATGGGGATTTTACAATATCCTTCGCCTGGAGTGTGGAGGGAAGGGAGATTTTACAGTATCCTTCCCCTGGAGTGGGCTGGGAATGGGGATTTTACAGTATCCTTCCCCTGGAGCTGTGTGGGAATTGAGATTTTGCAGTATCCTTCTCCTGGAGTGGGGTGGTAATGGGGATTTTACAATATCCTTCGCCTGGAGTGTGGAGGGAAGGGAGATTTTACAGTATCCTTCCCCTAGAGTGGGCTGGGAATGGGGATTTTACAGTATCCTTCCCCTGGAGCTGTGTGGGAATTGAGATTTTGCAGTATCCTTCTCCTGGAGTGGGGTGGTAATGGGGATTTTACAATATCCTTCGCCTGGAGTGTGGAGGGAAGGGAGATTTTACAGTATCCTTCCCCTAGAGTGGGCTGGGAATGGGGATTTTACAGTATCCTTCCCCTGGAGCTGTGTGGGAATGGAGATTTTGCAGTATCCTTCTCCTGGAGTGGAGAGGGAATGGAGATTTTACAGTATCCTTGCCCTGGAGTGGGGAGGGAATGGAGATTTTGCAGTATCCTTCCCCTGGAGTGGGGAGGGAATGGAGATTTTGCCGTATCCTTGCCCTGGAGTGGGGAGGGAATGGAGATTTTGCCGTATCCTTCCCCTGGAGTGGGGAGGGAATGGGGATTGTACAGTATCCTTCCCCTGTGACGCCCACCAAGCCACGCCCACAGAACCGATAGTAAAAAAAAATTGAATCCCAGCACTGCACATGACCTTGAGGCACAGCAACCGTCATAAATATGAGTCAGTTGCAAAGCATCTGAATTTTGATCACATGACCACACAGATGCTGCAATGGTTGTAAACGGTCTTAAGTCACTTTTTTCAGTGCAGTTGTAACGTCAAACGATCACTAAATTGTAAATCCAGGGCTACCTGTATACGATCATTCCTTTGGAAACGGTCAACCATTGTTGTATGCCGTGACCCATCAAAACCGCGGTCCACTAAAGCGCGCCCGATTAAAGCGCGTACGTGACGTCATCAGCAGCGCAACAAATACGACCGCGGAGAAAAAAGGGCGCTTTAAAAAGCGCTTTTAAAGCAGGCCGATTCACATAAAGGTAAGGGTTAGGTTTAGGGTTAGGGTTAGGGTTAGGGTTAGGGTTAGGGTTAGGGTTAGGGTTAGGGTTAGGATTAGGGTTACGTTAAGCGTTAGGGTTAGGTTTAGGGTTAGGTTAAGGGTTAGCGTTAGGTTTAGCATTAGGTTAAGGGTTAGGTATAGGGTTAGGTTTAGGGTTAGGTTAAGGGTTAGGCTTAGGGTTAGGTTTAGGGTTAGGTTTGGGGGGGTTAGGTTTAGATTTACGCGTTAATTTTAGGTTTATCGCTCACAGCATGCTGTTTTCGTCGCGCTGTGGTGACGTCACGTACGCGCTTTTGCCGAGCGCGCTTTAGTCTACCGCGGTTTTGTGGTGGAACCGTTGTATGCAGGGTAGGTAGCACTTCTCCAGCTCAAATGCCTTCTCAGTCAAAAACATCAATCAAAAAAAGGGAATATATATTGCAAAAATAGTTGCACACCACAATTGGAAAGGGGAGGAACTGAGTTTATGCCCTACTGGATCTACACAAACAGAATTGAGAATCTGAGTCAACATCAGAATCAAAATAATGCAGGCAGAAATCAGAATAACAGAATTGGAAAGGAGTTCAAAAGTAAAGGTAAAGGTTCCCCTCGAACATACGTGCTAGTCGTTCCTGACTCTAGGGGGCGGTGCTCATCTCCATTTCAAAGTCAAAGAGCCAGCTCTGTCCGAAGACGTCTCCGGGATCATGTGGCCGGCATGACTAAACGCCGAAGGCGCACTGAACGCTGTTACCTTCCCACCAAAGGTGGTTCCTGTTTTTCTACTTGCATTTTTACATGCTTTTGAACTGCTAGCTTGGCAGAAGCTGGGACAAGTAACGGGAGCTCACTCCATTATATGGCGCTAGGGATTTGGACCTCTGAACTGCCGACCTTCTGATCAACAAGCACAGTGTCTTAGCCGCTGAGCTACTGAGCCACTGCGTCACTGAGTTATCGTGTCACTGACCAATGCAGGTATTGATCTGAGCAGAAGAATCCTACCACATTTTTCATGGGCCATTAGCTTGGAAGAGTTGTCGAAATCACTACAAGGCCTTAAAAATGGTATTTCTCTTGAATGTTCAGATGGTATAATGTCATTTTTAAAATATATTTATCTAGAACATAGGAATAACAGAGTTGGAAGGGACTTTGGAGGCCTTCTAGTCCAACCCCCTGCTTAGGCAAGAAACCCTACACCACTTCAGACAAATGGTTACCCAACATCTTTTTAAAAACTTCCAGTGTTGGAGCATCCACAACTTCTGGAGGCAAGGTGTTCCACTGGTTAATTGTTTTCACTGTCAGGAGATTTCTCCTTAGTTCTAAGTTGCTTTTCTCCTTGGTTAGTTTCCACCCGTTACTTCTTGTCCTGTCTTCAGGTGCTTTGGATAATAGCTTGACTCCCTCTTCTTTGTAGTAGAATTTTAGATATCTGCTATCAATTTCATCATATTCTGCTGAAGGACTGCATTTAATATTTTAGGAGATGACAAAGATGAGAACAAGGACAGAGTCTAATGCATCATTAGTTTGGAATCTCTACTTCTCCATAAGAGACCTACCTTCAGCCTCCCTTGAAGTTTATTGACTCCTAGGTAAAGGCAAAGGTTCCCCTCTCACATATGTGCTAGTTGTTCCCGACTCTAAGGGGCAGTGCTCATCTCATTTCAAAGGCGAAGAGCCAGCGCTGTCTGAAGACGTCTCCGTGGTCATGTGGCCGGCATGACTAAACGCAAAAGGCGCGCAGAATGCTGTTACCTTCCCACCAAGGTTGGTCCCTATTTTTGTACTTGCATTTTTACGTGCTTTTGAACTGCTAGGTTGGCAGAAGCTGAGACAAGTCACGGGAGCTCACTCCATTACGCGGCGCTTGGGATTCGAACCGCTGAACTGCCTACCTTTCTGATCGACAAGCTCAGCGTCTTAGACACTGAGTCCCCTCTTTGGAGATCTTCTAATCCAAATCCTTGCTCAAGCAGGAGACCTTATGCCATTCTGGGGGGAAAAAATGGCTGTCCCATCTCTTTTTAAAAGACTCCTGAGATGGAGGACCCATAACTTGTGTAAACAAATTCGTTCCACTGATTAATTGTTCTCACTTGTCAGGAAATTTCTCCTTAGTTCTAGGAGTTCTTCATTTTTCTTTTCGTTCCTCCTTTGGCTAATGTTGAAGTAGAAGTTAAATGCAAGTGAGGTTGCCCTCTGTAGTCTGTAATCCGCAGATGTATTAAAAAGTAATCTTTTTAAATGTATTAAATTTATTTTTAAATGTATTAAAGTCAGCTCATCCAAGATATTCCTAGATTGCCCCAGGCATTTCCTTTTTTTCCCCTTTTTTAATCAAGCAATGGGAAAACACAATTTTGCAGCTTCCGGTGTTTTTAACACCAGCTTGGTCAAAGGAAAGGAAAGGAAAGAAGGAAAAGAAAAGGAAAGAAGGAAAGAAGAGGAAAGAAGAGGAAAGGAAGGGATGAAAGGAAAGAAGGAAAGGAAAAGAAAGGAAAGAAGGAAAGGAAAGAAGAGAAGGAAAGAAAAGAAATGGAGGAAAAGAACAGAAAGGAAAGAAGGAACGGAAAGAAAGAAAGAGAAAGAAAGGAGAGGAAGAAAGGAAAGGAATGGAAAGAAGGAAAGGAGAAGAAAGAAGGAAAAGAGAGAAGAGGAGGAAAGGAAAGAAGGAACGGAAAGAAAGAAAGAGAAAGAAAGGAGAGGAAGAAAGGAAAGGAATGGAAAGAAGGAAAGGAGAAGAAAGAAGGAAAAGAAAGAAGAGGAGGAAAGGAAAGAAAAGAAGGAACGGAAAGAAGGAAAGGAAAGGAAGGAGAGGAATAATAATGCTTGAAGTTTTATCTCCTCTTATTGTCTCTTCAGCAAGCAAGAAGTGGATTTCCTGAACTGGGCAGATGCTTAAGCTTAGAAAGCCTGCTCACCCACTCTAACGCTAAGACGAACTGCAGGGGACGTGAATAAACTGGGGGGGGGGAGCTAAATCTTCCTATTCCTCTGATTCATCAGTTAGATGGGGAGCTTTTAATTTTAAAGAGACAGCATCAGATGGAACATGGAATACATCAACATTTGGATTTCATTAGAACACCACACACTTAACAGATACAATTCAGAGGGATTATTTGCCGGCGGACAACACTGGGGATGGGACTTTTAAAAGGGAGGGATTTGATCACTTTTGACCTTTCTTTCTCCACCCCTGGATACCATTCTGGTTGGCAACCATCTTCAGTTTGCAGATTTGAAAATGTATGATTGCAATCCAGCAACCCTAGTTTTTTTAAAAAATATTTTTTTGATGTAGTTATTGGAAGAAACGTCCATCTGGGTTCAGTTCCAAGTGGGGGAAAAGACACTGGATTCATGGAAGTTGTTTGGAAAGAAAGTTTATTGATGATTGACAGGACCACATGGTTTGAGATCCTGGGGGAAAAGAGAAGAGATGCTGAGAGTACCCTGGTTTTTTTTTGCCCTCTCTGGGCTTTTTAATTGGATCTTGTATTCTGATTGGTTGTCAGACTCCCATGGGCCCATGCGGGGGCAGCTCTGTAGGCTGTCCTGAGTCCCAGGCTTGGTTGAGCCTTGCTGGGTGATGATGAATAGAATAGACTGGCTCAGGCCTTAATGTCCCATTGACAAATGAGGTGGGCGGATGAGCTTCTGCCTCCCTTTTAGGGGAAATATTCTGCCCTTTTAATATTTCCTAAAACATCTCCTTTTCCTAGGAGAGGGGTGGGTGCTAACTTCCTATAACTTCCTAGATAGTAATTCCATCTTCAATTAAACAGTGTGTTATCCAGGCACAAATATCTTTGTAAAGTAATAATCAAATTATCTAGTACAGCAATATTCACTCCATTAACATTAATTCTATAATATTAAAATAATAACATTAAACACAACAATCATAATATTTGCTTCTCTCTCTCTTATCTTATCTTCTTTATTTCACTAATCTTTTCTTTTGTTTCCCTGTTCCTAACTTCCGTTTTTATTATTTAGCAACCCTTTTAAAAAAAAATACCGGTGGGTTTGTAGCACATTTCTGCAAATTTGGTATCTTTCCAATTTATGGACTCTGGTTTTCAGGATCCCCCAGCTGGCATGGCCGTCAGAAGGAATTCTGGGGTTTGAAGTCCATAACAGAACAACAGAGTTAGAAGGGACTTTGGAGGTCTTCTAGTCCACCTCCCTGCTCAAGCAGGAAATCTATTTTTTCCTTTATTGAAAAGACAGCGCCATGCCATGATAACAATTCAAATAAACCAAAGCAACATCAATAGCAAATCTTAACATACTTAACAAGCTAATAAGTATAACAATAATATATTTACAGTATTTATAATAATACAACCAATGGAAAAAAGAGACTAACTAAATTTCTACTTACATTAGCCTATTTACAATTTTTCCGTATTATATCTATAATTCTGTAGCACATTTATTTTTCATACTAACAGTTATTGTCATTCGTCAACTTCCCTCTCAATTCTACCCCTTTTCCCTATCTATTCATAAAATGTATTCCATGTCCTGTAATATTTCGAGTCTTCTTTATCTTTAATTTTTAAGGTTAATCTATCCACTTCAGCACAATCCCAGATTTCCCTAATTATATCTGATGGGGTGTTCATATTTTTCCAATATTTAGCATATATGATTCTTGCTGCTGTCAATATATGTAACACTAAATATATGATTGCTTTGTCATAACTTTCCGACAGTGTACCTAAAAGGTATGTTTCTGGTTTGAACTCAATATGTTGCTCAGTTATCATTTCTAACCAATTGTGAATTTTCACCCAGTAATTCCTTGCTTTTTTACATGTCCACCACTTGGGGCAGTATGTTCCTGGAATCTGGTTACATTTACATCATTTGGTGGAAATTATATCATTCATTCCAGCCAAATGGTTGTTGTCCACTAGTCCCTTCTTAAAAACCTCCAGTGTTGGAGCACCCCAGGGGTGGGTCCTTGCCAGTTCTAAGCTCTTCTATAGAAGAGGTTCCACAAATCTACAGTGCCGTTTAGAACCAGTTCCAGCTCCCTCCCCCCACCCATCCACACATCATCAAGATGAAGAGTGAGAGGAGGAATTCTGGGAGTTGAAGTCCACAAGTCTTAAAGTTGTCAAGTTTGAATACCCCTGGGGATTTTTTTCTAAAGGGTTAGGGGTGCAAGGGTCTTGTAACTTGACAGCTTTAAGACTTGGACACTTCAGTGCCAGAGTTCCTGAGCCAACATGACTGGAGGAGGAATTCTGGGAGTTGAAGTCCACAAGTCTTAAAGCTGTCAAGTTTGAACACTTCTGGGTTTTTTTTTCTAAAGGGTTAGGGGTGCAAGGGTCTTGTAACTTGACAGCTTTAAGACTTGCACACTTCAATGCCAGAGTTCCTGAGCCAACATGACTGGAGGAGGAATTCTGGGAGTTGAAGTCCACAAGTCTTAAAGCTGTCAAATTTGAACACCCCTGGGGATTTTTTTCTAAAGGGTTAGGGGTGCAAGGGTCTTGTATCTTGACAGCTTTAAGACTTGCGTGCTTCAAATGCCAGAGTTCCTGAGCCAACATTTTGGTTGCTAAGTGCCAAGCCACTCCCACTCAATCACATGGCCAGCAAGCCACTCCCACCCGGTCACATGGCCAGCAAGCCACTCCCACCCAGTCACATGGCCAGCAAGCCACTCCCACAAAGCAGGCCACACCTACAGAAGAGGTTCTAAAAAAATTTGAAACCCACCACTGGAGTACCCACAATTTCTGGAGGCAAGCTGTTCCAATGATTCTACCAGGAAATTTCTCCTTAGTTCTAGACTGCTTCTCTCGGGACTGTAATCTGAGAAAGTCTCTCTACTTCCCTACTTCTCACAAAGATGAAGGGAGGTGAAATCATATTCAGGCTGACAAGATCCTTGTATAGGGCCTCAAGCCTGCCACAGATTCAAACATATTCTACTGTGGGAAACCGTGGGAAAATTGTATGGCGAATGGGAGATACGTAGCCAAAATAACATGACTTCTCAGAGAGTCAAGGTTGTTTTGTCCCCTGCACCTGGACTGACCTGGATGGGAGGAATCTTCCTTAGTGGCAATGGTTGATTGGACCTTGTGATAAACTTGTGGGTGTTGGGGCAAGATCTTGAACTTTCAACTGGGGGGGGGATCTGGAAGCTTTCAGATTCGGGTTTCTCCAGATGTGCCAACATGGCCCTTCTAATGAATTGGAACTTTGAGGAATTTCTAGGCTCGGATTGCTATTTATTTGAGGATGCTATATGGAACCCTGACAATTCTATTACTATAACCTTAGAGTATACTCACTAAACAAACGGTTGCAAGCAGGGGTGTGTTCCAGCAGCCACTACTGCTGGTTCGCTCGTGGGCACACAGTGCATGCGCTTGATGGGTGCTGTGCGTGCATGCACAGTACAATAAAAATCGTTCTGCGCATGTGCAGAAGCCAAAAACAAGATGGCGGCGCCTATAGTGCCGCCAGGAGAACCAATTTGGGGGCGTGGGTGGCAGTGGTGGGTTTCAAAAATTGTTTGAACCTACTATGTGGGTGTGGCCTCCTTTGTGGGAATGGCTTGCCACTCATGTGACCGGTTGGGAGTGGCTTGCCGCCCATGTGACCGGATATGAAGATGCCGACGACACTTGTCAGAACCACCTTAAATTACCTCACACACAGCACTGGCATGCATAAGAAGATGATGTAAACTTGTTTTTTAAAAGGCATCTTTGGTTTGCGTTAAAACAACTTCAACACACGCAATGTTCTGATTGCACCACAAACGCAGTAGTCATCCTTACCTTTCACAGAGGCACTGAGTTTTATAAATATGAGCCTGATAGTGTAGAATAATCCTATCCAAGGACCAGTGGTGGTGGGTTTCAAAAAAGTTTGGAACCTCTTCTGTAGGTGTGGCCTGCTTTCCGGGTCCACTGGTGGAACCTCTTCTAACCGGTTTGGTAGATTTGACGAACCGGTTCTACCGAATAGGTGCAAACTGGTAGGAACCCACCTCTGGTGGGTGGCCTGGGTCGCTGCCGGTTCCAGCGGCCCAGCCCGCCAAACCACTATCAGTTCAGCCGAACCGGTAGGAACCCACCACTGGTTGTAAGTCAAGGAATATTTGTACCTTGGAACAAGAAAATTCCTAACCTTTGACTTGGACTCATTCATGTCTTACTTTTTCAACTCGTTGTAACTCGCCGGAAGTTTCTTTTGTGTTCCGAACGAGGACTGGATTTACAGCTACAAGGTTCGCTCAGTGGATTTATTGCAGTAATAAACCAGATAATGAGCTGTAGTTTCTGAAGCCAGAATGCTTTGGCTGAGAAACAAGAAACGGAAGTCCTTTGTCAGATCTTATGCCAAAGCCACCATTTCACCCGAATTCACAAATTTGGCCCGAAAATTGCTGCAAAGTGCTGCCTCTTTTATTCCCCGTCTGATCTGTTGTGGGCACCATGAGGAAAGGCTAGAGCTGTAGACTGTACAGGGAAATCGATAAGAAACCTGGAAGAAAACAGTGACAGTTTCTGTAAGGCTTCCAAGAAAGGAACATGGAGCAGGAGTGGAGCTTGAATGGAGATTTTTAGGAAAGGCCTCCGCTCTCATTTGAAAAAGCACAGAATTGTTCCTTGGAGTTTCAATAATTTTTCCAAAATTTTTTGAAACCCACCACTGGCTATTACAAAAAGGTGGGGGCTGCTTTCTCCCTCCAAGAGCATGTTTTACATTTCTCCCTTTAGGAAAATAGAACATTCTGCCTAAAAATATTTCATTCTTCTAGGAGAGGGGTGTGTGCTAACTTTCTACACATTCTTTCTATATTTCTCCCCTGCTAACATGTTCATCTCCTCCAAAAAGCATGTTTTTCTCGTGTGAGTATTGCATCAATTATTTTGCCCCAAATGCCAAAAAAGAGACTCCAGATTTTTGGGGGGGAGAGAGAGCTTCATTCATTTTAACCTACAACCCCAGGCTATCCTGGATTAAAACGTCTCTCTAGTAGTAACTGTGAGAGGGATCTTGGAGTCCTAGTGGACAACCACTTAAATAGCAGCCAGCCGTGTGCAGCAGCTGCCAAAAAAGCCAACACAGTTCTAGGCTGCATCAACAGATGGATAGAATCAAGATCACGTGAAGTGTTAATACCACTTTATGAAGCCTTGGTAAGGCCACACTTGGAATCCTTGCATCCAGTTTTGGCCACAATGTAAAAAAAGATGTGGAGACTCTAGAAAGAGTGCAGAGAAAAACAACAAAGAGGATTAGGGGACTGGAGACTAAAACGTATGAAGAACGGTTGTAGGAACTGGGCATATCTAGTTTATTGAAAAGAAGGATGAAGGGAGACATGATAGCAGTGTTCCAATATCTCAGGGGTTGCCACAAAGAAGAGGGAGTCAAGCTATTCTCCAAGGCACCTGAGGGCAGGACAAGAAGCAATGGGTGGAAACTAATCAAGGAAAGAAGCAACTTAGAACTAAGGAGAAATTTCCTGACAGTTAGAACTATTAATTAGTGGAACAACTTGCCTCCAGATGTTGTGAATGCCACAACACTGGGAGTTTTTAAGAAGATGTTGGAAGATGTTGAAGTGGTGTAGGGTTTCCTGCCTAAGCAGGGTGTTGGACTAGATGACCTCCAATGTCCCTTCCATCTCTGTTATTCTATTCTATGGTTCTATGATTCTATAACAGCCGAGAAATGATTGAAAAGGTAAGCTTGCAATGTGAGAAATGTGCAGGCACATTGGAGCATGATGTGTCAGGCTCAGCTTCTCCTCCCAGAGGGTGTAACTAAATCAGTGTCCTTGTGGGTGGGAGCATCACAACAACACCACGACAGCTCCAACTCTTTTTAATGTTCGTTAATATTAAAAGTTTTGGAAGTTTTTAAGAAGAGATTGGAGAACTCTTTGTCTGAAGTGGTGTAGTGTTTCCTGCCTAAGCAGGGGGTTGGACTAGAAGACCTCCAAGGTCCCCTCCAACTCTGTTATTCTTCTAGATAGTTGATTATTGATTAGATCTTATGCAGTAGCTTCAACTTGACCAAGAAGTCAGAACAAAAGAGATGTGTGAACACTTGAGCGAGGGCTGAAGTTCGGGAGTATCCACAGCAGGGTCAATATTTGCTTTTTCTCTTTCTCTCTTTGCCAAAGAGAAATAGTAATAATGAAAATACTTCCATCCAGACCCAAGAGCTGAAATCTTACAGGTAAATCTACCTCCGCCACTTGCGTTTACACCTGGGAAAAAGATCCTCCGTGCAGCAAAAATACATCTTCATCCTCAGAAAACATGTCTGGATTTAGGTTTTTCTACTCTCTTCCCTTTTTTGTTGTTGTTGTTAATCAGGAAGAAATTCAGCTTCTGCGAGTGGATAAAACTGATTAATTGATCTCTTCAATCAGTTCCAAGAACTTAGCTCATCAGGCAAAAGGCTGTTTACTTAGCCGGCATTTCCAATTATAAACACTGTTGGAAGAAATGTCCTTCTGGGTTCAGCTCCAAGTGGGGAAAAAGACACTTGGAGGCTGCTTGGAAAGATGGTTTAACCATGGACAGGATCACATGGCTTGAGCTCCTGAACAGAGAAGGGGAGGAGATGCTGAGAATGCTCTGGTTTTATGCCCTCTCTGGGTCCCACCCCAGAGTTTCCTGTTTGTGTGTAAGAAATGAATTCTGATTGGTTGTCAGGCTCCCAGGGGGCGGTGTGTGTGTGTCTTACTAACTTTGTAGGCTGTCCTGAGACTCAAGCTTGTTTGCCTTGCTGGCTGATGTAATTTTCCCAGCTGCCTTGTGGTGAGTTTCTGTTTGCTAGATGGGTCTGCCTGAAAGGGGTAGACCTTTGTTATGTAGAATAGACTGGCCCAGGCCTTAATGGTCCATTGACAAAAGGGAAGCTGAGTTTCTGCTTTCTTTTTAGAGGAAATGTTCTGCCCTTTTAATATTGCCTAAAATATTTCATTTTCTAGGAGAGAGGTGGGTGCTAATTTCCTATACAACACTGGAAGTTTTCAAGAAGAGATTGGACAACCATTTGTCTGAAATGCTACCGGGTTTTCTGCTTTGAGCAGGGGGTTGGACTAGAAGACCTCCAAGGACCTTCCTGAAGTGGGTAGATCTTTGTTATGTAGAATATACTGGCTCAGGCCTTAATGGTCCATTGACAAAGGTGGGTGGGGAGCTGATATTCTGCCCTTTTAATATTTCCTAAAATATTTCCTATCACATGCCTTGAAGATCTTGAAGAAAAAAAGGGAAAAGATGCTGAGAGAGCCTGAGTTTTATGCCCTCTCTTGGGCCCCGCCTTGGAGCTTCCTGTTCCTGCGTAAGAACTATATTCTGATTGGTGGTCAAAACCACCAACCTAACTTTGTGGGCTGTCTGTGTCCCAGGCTTGCTGGTTGATGTAAAATTCCCAGGTGCCCTGTGGTGAGATGGGTAGAGGTCTAATCCTATTATATCCCGAGGGCCATGTCTTAATCCCATCACCCTGGAACTGAAGAGCCAAGGTGGCGCAGTGGTTAAATGCAGCACTGCAGGCTACTGCTAGATCAGCAGGTCAGCGGTTCAAATCTCACCGGCTCAGGGTTGACTCAGCCTTCCATCCTTCCGAGGTGGGTAAAATGAGGACCCAGATTGTTGGGGGCAATATGCTGACTCTCTGTAAACCGCTTAGAGAGGCCTGAAAGGCCTATGAAGCGGTATATAAGTCTACTGCTATTGCTATTGCTATTGAAGGGGGTAGACCTTTGTTATGTGGAATAGACTGGCTCAGGCCTTAATGGCCCATTGAAAAAGATGGGAGGCTCCACCTCCCCTTTAGGGGAAATATTCTGCCCTTTTTTAAAATATTTCCTAAAATATGTCATTTTCCTAGGAGCGGGGTGGATGCTAACTTCCTCCAATACTAATGTGTTTTGTTATAACTTGGGTGCAGAGTTCCCACTTCAAAAGGTAAACGGGAGGTCAAAGGGTCCCATTTCCAGTCCTGGCCTTTTTGGTAGTTTGTTCTTCAGGGGAAGAAAGAAATTTGCCATTTTCGTTTGGTTTATTTGAAGGTGGCCCTCCGATGACCTCCACCCACCTTTGCAGCCAACGGACAGATGGAAAAGCTTTGCGTGGAATTTAGAAAGGGAAGCTTTTAATGGCCCCTGCTTGCTGGGTCAGGAAAGAGGGTGAGCATCTGTCAGTGTGTCTTAAATAATCAAATTTTTCCACAGGGCCAGCAGGGCTAATGTTCTCCAAGACAGAGCCGAAACATTGATGGATGGGACTGAGGATGTGTTTAATCAGGAGGGGCCTCGGACGTCTTCGGCCTCTGTCCCCGCGTTCAAAGCAAAGAGGATTTGGCAGGAAACTGAAAGGGAGAGGAGGATCACCCAGATAAATTAGAGGTGCATATTCAAGGCTGAGTAATCGAGAATGGATTCCCCACAAGGTGCTGTAGGAAGTTAGCATCTACCTCTCTCCTAGGAAATGAGATATTTTAGGAAATATTAAAAGGGCAGAATATTTCTCCCTAAAAGGGAGGAAGAAACTCATCACTCCCCACCTTTGTCAATGGGCCATTAAGGCCTTGGCCAGAGAAACATGTTTTTAGGCAGGAAACAGACTCACTCTTAATAGCCCCCACCTTTGTCAATGGGCCATTAAGGCCTAAGCCAGACTATTCTACATAACAAAGATCTACAGGCAGAGCCATAGTAGGAATCCCAAAGCCCTTTCATTACATCACCACCCAGCAAGGCTCAACTAAACTTGGACTCAAAGCACAGCCTACAGAGTTGCCCCTACATGGCCCCGTGGGAGTCTGACAGCCAATCAGACAGCATTTCTTGCACTGGAGGCCCTGGGGCGGGGCCCAACAGAGAGCATAAAACCCAGGAAGTCTCAGCAAGTCAGCCCTTTTTTTTCTTCTTCAACATCTTTAAAGCATAACAAAGAAGGCCTGGGCCAGAGAAACGTGTTTTTAGGCAGGAAACAGACTCACTCTTAATAGCCCCCACCTTTGTCAATGGGCCATTAAGTCCTGAGCCAGTCTATTCTACATAACAAAGATCTACAGGCAGAGCCATAATAGGAATTGCCCAAAGCGCTTTCATTACATCATCACCCAGCAAGTGTCCACCAAGCCTGGGACTCAGGACAGTCTACAGAGTTGCCCCTGCATGGCCCCATGGGAGTCTGACAACCAATCAGAATACAAGCTCAAATTCAAAGCCCCACAGAGGATATAAATCTCTCTCTCACCCAGGTGCCTTTTCGCCCAGGACCTCAAACTATGTGATCCTGTCCACCAGTGGTGGGTTTCAAAAATTTTTGGAACCTATTCTGTGGGTGTGGCCTCCTTTGTGGGAGTGGCTTGCCGGCCATGTGACCTGGTGGGAGTGGCTTGCCAGTCATGTGTTCTCTCTCTCTCTCTCTCTCTCTCTCTCTCTCTCTCTCTCTCTCTCTCTCTCTCTCCTTCCTTTTGTCTCTCTGTCCCTTTTTTTCTTTCATCTCTCACTCTTTTTCTTTCTTTTTTCTTTCTTTATTTATTTATTTCTTCCCTTCTTTCTCTCTCTCTCTCTGTGTGTGTGTCAGTCTGTCCGTGTGTGTGTGTGTCAGTGGTGGGTTTCAAAAATTTTTGGAACCTCTTCTGTAGGTGTGGCCTGCTTTCCGGGTCCACTGGTAGAACCTCTTCTAATCAGTTCAGTAGATTTGCCGAACCTGTTCTACTGAATAGGTGCGAACTGGTAGGAACCCACTTCTGCTGTCCACCATTAAAACCATCCTTCCAAGCAGCCACCATGTTTCCAGTGTCTTTTTCCCCACTTGGAACTGAACCCAGAAGGACATTTTCTTCCAACAGTGCTACCTACCATGGATCTGAATCTACTTTTGTGCAAATGTAGGCTCCTTGAAAATTCTGTTCCAGAATTCTGTCATCTGCAATTTGGTTTTGTTTTCTTCTGATCTGGGGATCAAAATGAATCAGAGTCGATTAGGTCATTTCTGGAATTTTGGAACTGAACCTTGAAGGAGATTGGCTGGCTCACTCACTCTGTCAGGTAAGTCTTGCAGAGCTATCCATCTGAAGAAAGCTTCATTTTGTTTGTATATAAAACTGGAGACAGTTTTAAGACCATTAAACTTACAATATCTACAGCATTCAAAGAAAACATATACAAGATGGTTTATAGGTGGCACTTCCCCCCAACGAGGTTAGCCAAGATGTTCCCTGGGTTATCTCCATTGTGTTGGAAATGTGGAAGAAAGGATGGCACATTCTACCATATTTGGTGGTCCTGTGCTGAGGCCACGAAATATTGGAAAAGGATTAAAAAATGGCTAAAAGAGGTTACCGGGGCACACATGGAATGGAGACCCGAGAACCTTCTACTAAGCATTAAACCAGAAAACATGAGCAGTTCAATATGGCATTTGAGCCTACATATAATTGTGGCCGCAAGAATAACTTATGCCCAATTTTGGAAATCCACTACCATACCGTCGGAAGATGCTATAATTAAAAAGATCTATGAATGTGCAGAAATGGACAGAATGACGGGTTGGCTGAGGGACAAAGGAGAAATGGAACATTACCTTAGCTGGAACTTATGGTATATGTGGGCGACAAGGAGAACAGCAGGGACTTAAAATGGGGAAAGTTAAAAGTGAACATGGGTATTGTAATAGATCCCTGAACTTTGTAATGAGAAGATGTGGCTTAGAGATCTAACAATGAGGAAGGAAAGAAAAAAGTTGGGCTGTGAATGACTGTCACCGCGGGGGGGGGGGGTGTTGTATGTTTAAAATTGTATTTGTATTTGTATGTTTTACTCTTAAAAAAACATATAACTAATAAAGATTACTTTAAAAAAAAAAACAGGAGACAGTTGACTTTCTAGAGCTCCAGAGCCAGCCCTGTCCAAAGATGTCTCCTTGGTCATGTGGATGGCATGACTAAATGCCGAAGGTGCACAGAACGCTGTTACCTTCCCACCAAAGGTGGTTCCCATTTTTCTACTTGCATTTTTACGGGCTTTCGAACGGCTAGGTTGGCAGAAGCTGGGACAAGTAACGGGAGCTCCCTATGTTACGCGGTGCTAGGGATTCGAACTGCCGAACTACCGACCTTTCTGATCCACAAGCTCAGCATCTTAGCCACTGAGCCACTAGGAGAGGTTAATTAACGGTCCATTTCTGGGAGGTCCGCTGAGTGCAAAAACTTTTTTTTAAAATTTGCCTCTTCAAAATTTGGTGCGTCTTATACTCCAAAAAATATGGTAGTTCTATTAGTTCCAATTGGGGGGGGGGGCTTCTTCTCCAAGTCCCTGGAGATTCCAATCTATTAATTTTGAGGCTATACCTGCTAGAAAAGAGAAATTAACCTTAGTTTTCTTCTCAGATTTGATTACCAACATCCTTTTTTCAATTTTTGGTTATTTTATTTTTTTCTGTTCGGCATTGGGATGATAACTTTTCCTAGGGCTCAAGTCACCATGAACCTGGATTGAAACTGAATTAAAATGAGGTGTCAGGGAAAGTGGGGCTTTACCAAACCAGTGGTTTGGGCTAAATGAGTGATATAGGCCGAACTATTTTTAAAAACCCTCACTTTTTACATCTCTGTAATCTCTTAATTTGGGGTAGAGTTGGGGCGACAGGATGGACTTGAGCATTTACTGGCCGGATTCCAGTGGTGGGATTCAATTCAATTTAACAACCGGTTCTCTGCCCTAATGAACAGCTGGGTGGGCATGGCTCAGCGGTCATGTGACTGGGTGGCCATGGCCAACTCAACGTCACTCAGGTCAATGGGTACTTCACCTTAGTTGTTACAATGGTAATAAGGGTTAACTGGAGAGGCAGTTTCTGTAAGCAGGGCAATAAAGATTAGGCTAGAAATAAAACCAGAATGTTTCCTTCCTGCCTTCCTCAAAGGATTAGCCCTGTAAAGTGGAAAAACCAAAAGGAGATTTCTTCCAACAACCGGTTCTCCGAACTGCTTAAAAAGTTAACAACCGGTTCTCCCGAATAGGTGTGGATTGGCTGAATCCCACCACTGCCGGATTCCCTTCCTGATTGCCTACACAGAGTTCACAGCAGATATTATTTTTCTTTGTGTCCTAGGGGAGACAAGCATATTTTACAAGTGTCTTACTAACTTAACAACTGTGGCAAGAAAGGTCATAAAGTAGGGCAAAACGCATTAACAATTGTCTCGCTTAGCAATGGAGATTTTTGGCTCAGTTGTGGTCCTAAATTGAAGATTAGCTTAGGTTGAATGTACATCAGCTGCAATGGTGCAGTGGTTAGAGGGCAGTACTGCAGGCTACTTCTGCTGACTGCCGGCTGTCTGCAATTTGGCAGTTCGAATCTCAACAGGCTCAAGGTTGACTCAGCCTTCCATCCTTATAAGGTGGGTAAAATGAGGAGCCAGATAGTTGGGGACAATAGGCTGACTCTGTAAACTGCTTAGAGAGGGCTGTAAAGCACTGTGAAGTGCTATATAACTCTAAGCACTATTGCTACATATTCAGCAGGCTTTTAAGTGCAGAGCCTCAGTGTGTTCTTCACTCCCTAACACCCCTCATTTCCTTATAGTAAATAGAACAATAGAATTGGAAGGGGCCTTGGAGGTCTTCAAGTCCAACCGCCTGCTCGAGCAGGAAATCCTATACTATTCAGACAAATAATTGTCCGGTCCCTTTTTGAAAGACTCTAATGGTGCAGCACCCACAACTTCTTGAAGGCAAGCCATTCCATTGGTTGATTGCTCTCACCATTAGGAAATGTCTCCTTAGTTCTATGTTGCTTCTCTCCTTGGTTAGTTTCCATCCATTGTTTCTTGTCTCACCTTTTGGTGCTTTGGAAAATAGTTTGACCTTCTCATCTTTGTAGGAGCCTTCTTCTCCTGCATCAT